>NW_023270469.1:19182669-19248798 GCF_011800145.1 Mirounga leonina | reverse complement strand
CCTTCAGGACCTTAATTTCCCTTTGCCACATAGTATAACATACTCGGTTTCCAGGGATGAAGAATGAGCATCTTTGGAAGGCCATTATTCTGCCTACCACAGCCCGTACTTTAGTATCTTGGGCCCTGCACTGTCCCTGCCAAGGCTAATGGGAAAATCAGCCTTGAGCATGTGTTCCCACTCGATAGCTGAGAAAATGGAAGCTCAGAGAGTGCAAGCAGTTCCCTAGCGGTCACACAGCATAGAGCTGAGGTGCCAGCTCAGCCTTGCCTGCCTCTGAGTTTGAGAATGGGGTGCACAGCTGCGGTCAGGATCTGGGGGAAGGTCATGCTGGGGTACGAAAGCCATCTGCAGCAACAGCACCTGGAAGGGCCTGGCTTCACTGGGGATGGGAAGGCTGACCTAGCTCTTCAGAGCTCCCCGTACTCAAGCAGGAAGGCGATGCTTGCAGGTACTGACAGTGCGGCGGGGCAGGGGTGCCAGGGGCTCCATGATTCACAGCCCAGCAGATGCCTCCCTGTACCAGCGTGCTGATTCTTAATAAAACAGATTCATTTATCTCTGACATTTATGACCAGAGACAGAAATCATGTTGGGGGAAATGTCTTACTTTTCAAAAACACATTTGTTTCTTCCTCATCACCTACCAGTAAGCAGATGTGGGTAAGAGTTATTTATTTGAGGTTCCTATTAACCAGTAATTTCATTGCTAACACACTATGAAAAATGCAGTTATGCAGGCAAGAGCATCCTGTTCAGGGCAGACAAGTCAGGCGGTAGAACTGCGTGGAGACCCTGCCACACCCCTGCAACCTGGGGACCGTGACCCAGTGAGCCCAGAGAGGCCAGCAGCGGGTAAGGGGTTGCCCAGCAGAAGTCAAGGACCCTGAACTCTGAGACCGGGAATTGGCGAATTTAAGGGACACCAAGGAAGGGGACGATGGATCATCCTGGAGCCGCAGTGGGGCTGGGAGCAGGACACAAGCATGGTGAAGAAGAGGACGGGTCCAGGACTTGAGCGTGGGGGCCCAGAAGCTCATTAGTGCACACCCCAGAATAGTAACACCTGTTCACAGAGTGCCTGTGTTTTGGGTACCTGGCAGACAGCTCCTTTGAACCCCCCGAGCATGATCGCCGTAGCTGACAGGTACTGGTACGCTGACTGTGGGTGGTACTGTCCCTGTGTCTCACACGATGCCTGCCAGAAGTATCCCCAGTTTCCCAGGTGAGAAAACCAAGACACAGAGAGATTAATTCACCTTCCCATGCTCACAAGCTCAGGGGCTGAGATTCATACTTAAGCGGTGGGCACCCAGGACAAGAGAGGCAGGCCTCTCCTTGCTCTGCCCGGCTGGTCTGAGGGCCCAGGAGTCTCAAGGAGGCCCCACAGCCTCCCCACTTCTCCAAATCCATCACACACATCAGGTGGGCCAAGCCTGGGTCCTGAGGTTGCTGCCGCCCTCCCACTGACAAGGGGCTCCGGCTAGGAGTAGAAGGGAGGCAGGGGAGGGAGGCCGGAAGGTCCCTCCTCCCTGGCTGCCAGCCCTGAACCCCTCGCAGGCAGATCATTTTCTCTGATGTTTATTTATTAGCCAAGCTGTCTTAAAATTTATGCCAAATCAATGTCATAGCAACAGCTTAGCTGCAAAGATTTATTTCTTTTATTTAAGGTGAAACTAGTTTAGTTTAGAGGCCCCGAGCAAAATCCTAAGTTTGCTGAAAAGAAGCTGCTTGGCAAGAGGATTCCTGGGAAGAACCCCAAAAGCTGGAGCACCCCCAGCAAGCAGCCAGCCTTCAAGGCCAGTGGTTCCCAAGGCAGTGCCATCAACACCACAGGGGAGAAAAGGGGGAAGATGCAGCACTGAGTAAGGCACTCACGCGCACGGCCTCAGCACACTGGGAAGGGCATGTCTCCCCCTCAGCCCTAAATGAGGAAGCTGAGGCACAGAAACGTTGAGAAACTCTTCCAAGCCACATAGCGTTACGTCTAAATATACAGGAATTTTTTGAACCTGGCGACTGAGGGAACTTCCCCCCAAGTAAATTCTCTGAGTTTCTGAAGCCACATCATAAAATGAATAAAATAGGACGTTTTCCCACAGGAACAATGTAAGATATTCAGCTTGGGTTTCTGATCAATGACTGGGCATCCAGTACATCATAAATATGACGAACCCTGTATCATAAATATAGGTGTACAATAACTATAAATGTCTCAATAATCAGCTGAAATGTAAAACCTAAATGGTCATGTAAAATTTGTCACAAGTCCTAAAACCTGTGAATAAATACAGTGTGCATGTTTGTCATAGGAGAAACCCCAAAGTATTATAAATAACGCACACATGCAGTGTATAAAAAATAGAGTTCTCCCATATCACACACTTGGCTTTCAAGTAGTAAGTTGCTATGGCAGAATTATAGAATTGCAGAGGAAGGAGAGACCTTAAATTGTATTTATCCTAGTCTCCATCTGATGCTGGAATCCTCACCACAATGGCACTACCAGGGTCTTCCGGCCTCTGCCTACACATCCCAGTCATGGGGAGCTCACTACCAACATGGCCTCCTGGTCTACTTTAGGCCAAACTTCCCTGTGGCTGTTCCCCATGCATCTGACAGTAGCTTGAAAGGAATGAACACAGCATTCCCAACGGGGTCTGGCCGGCGTGGAGCCAGCAGGCCTCGGGGGAGGTCCTGTCATTGATTAAAGCTCTGTCACCAACTAGCTAGTTATGTGACCCTAGGTAAGTTACTTCACCTCCATGAGCTTCAATTTCTCCACCTGTTGAATGCGCACTGATAGTAATATCTATATCACACATTATTGTAAGGGCCCGGTAAAGTCATCCATGTTAGCTATCATTATTGTTAATATTATTATTATCCCAACCATTGACCAAGCATCCTCAATTTCTTTCATACATGTCTCCCTATCTGTAGGCAGCGTTTCCTGATTTGTTGTTTAAGTGTCAGTACAAGGCCTTCAATTCATCCTTGTAATGTTACATACGGTTATTTTGAATAATTTCTCTGTCTTGTCAAGATATCCTGACCCTGATGCCCAATGCATTCCCCAATCCACCGGAGCTGGAATAGCTCACTGTGTGGATTAGCAGATAATCAATGTTTTACTCTAAGTCACTGATGAAAAACGCTGATCTAGACGGGCCTGGGATGGAACCCTCTGGCTTACCACTGAAGATCTGCCTCTGGGTCAGTGTTTCCCAAACTGCGTTCCATAGAACCTTTACTTTCCATGAGATACAAATATGTTTTTGAGAATAAGAGAGCCTGTGATCAGATGAGGTTAACACACAACAGATGCTAAAATAGCACTTGCATAAAAAAACAAAGACACAACATCTACTGGTAAGCTTCCAGGCTAGATGGTTTCCCTTATAACAGCATAAACTCTTAGATCTGTTTTGTCCACTAAGTTTTTTTAAAAATATTTTATTTATCTATTTGAGAGAGAGAAAGAGCATATGCACACAAGCAGGGGGGAGGGACAGAGGGAGAAGGAGAAGCAGACTCCACACTGAATGGGGATGGGGCTCGATCCCAGGACCCTGAGATCATGACCTGAGCCGAAGGCAGATGTTTAGCTGACTGAGCCACCCAGGTGCCCCATCCACTGAGATTTAATTTTATATAAGAATTTCAAGCTACAAGAAAAGATGCTCAGGGCACCTGGGTGGTACTGTTGGTTGGGCGTCTGTCTTCAGCTTGGGATCGAGCCCCATATGGGACTCCCTTCTCGGCGGGGAGCCTGCTTCTCCCTCTGCCGCTCCCCCTGCTTATGCTCTCTCTCTCTCTGTCAAATAAATAAATAAAATCTTTTTTAAAAAAAGAAAAGATGCTCAATATCTCTAATCATTACAGATATGTAAATCAAAACCACAACGAAATCCCACTTCTCACCCAGCAGGATCCCCGCTACTAAAAAATTTAAATTTAAATTAAAAAAAAAAAAAACACAGACAATAACAAATGCCGGTGAAGACTTGGAAAAATGAGAAGCCACATGCACTGTGGGCGGGGATAGAAAATGAAAAATAGTATGGTGGTTCCTTAAAAAAGTAAAAATATGATTACCATGTGATCCAGCAATTCCACTTCTGAGTATACACCCAAAAGAACTGAGAGTAGAGACTCAAATGGATATGTGTACCCCTATATTTGTAGCAGCATTATTCACAACAGCCAAAAGGTAGAAGCAACCCAAGTGTCCATGGACAGATGAATGGACAAGCAAAGTGTGGTGTATACATACAATGGAATACTATTCAGCCTTCAAAAGGTAGGAAATTCTGACTCATGCTACAATATGAATGAACCCGGAGGACATCATAGTCACACAAACACTGTATGATTCCACTTCTATAAGGTACCTAGAGTAGGCAGATTCATAGAGACAGAGAGCAGCATGGTGGTTGCCAGGGGATGGGGGGAGGGAGAAAGGGAAGTTAGTGTTTAATTGGTATAGACTTTCCATTTTGCAAGATGGAAAGAGTCCTGGAGATGGACGGTGCTGACTGTTGCCCAGCAATGTGAATGTACTTAATGTCACTGAACTACACGCGTACAAATGGTTCAGATGGCCAATCTTCTGTTATGTGTACATCCTATGGGTGCCCTGCCTGTAGCCAGTCACTCGCACCTTCCTCTGATGCTTTATTTCTCTCAATGCCCCTGCCCCTGGTGGAACGCCCAGCTGCTCCAGCCCGAGAGGTTTCAGGAACTTCCTGGGGGCCCTTGTTTGGTCCCACAGGAGCCAGCAAGGCAGGTAGCAGCCATCAATTTTGACTCATCTCTGTGGGCTCCTCTTCAGACCCAGGGCACCAGCTTCAAGAGGCTACCCCCACCCCAGCCACTTCAGGTCCCCCAACTGGGGGCGCCACCCCGCCCCACCCCACGCCACTGCCTCTGCCGGAGCCCCTCCCAGGGCTGAGAACAGAACCGCTTGTACCACAAGAAATGGAGCACCCCAAATATTCCATGCTTCTCCCCCTGATGTCTGAGACCAGCACCCCTCTCATACCTGACCTACAGTGGCCATCTGTCAAATGAACCAATGCCCAAACAGAGGTCAGACAGCCCCAAGGGTGGGCTCAGCTCTCTTTCCCCAGTGAATGTCTGTCATTTCAGATTCCTCTCTGCCTCCCCCTCCAGTCCTGCCTGGGACCCAGCCTCCCCAGAGTTATACATTATTTCTGACAGTTGCTAAAGATGGTAAGGCAGACTCTATTCAGGACCCTCACAATAGCTACAGGGACCACTGCAGTGGAGTTTGCGGGGAGAGAGAGGGCGCAATTCCAAACATGCATGGGCAAGAGGGAACTTACAGCCAAGGAGCAAGGTGAGTGGGAGCAGTGGATGGAAATTTGGTAAGAAAAACATAAGGGGTAAGAGGAATTCTGCCTAAACTGACCTAACAGGATTCTTGATCAAGGCAGGCCAGGGAAATGAGATGTTACCTGGGGATGGGCGCCTCTGGTTAAGCTGACTTAGCAGGGTTCTTGCTAAAACTAGATTTTATGAAGAAGTGCACAGACTAGGCCTCAGAGAAAATTATGGAACCTGCCCAAAGTTTGATCAAGAAGAGTGTCTTCTTCCCCAGCCTCTCTCAGAGTTTGCAAATGGACTCTCATCAACAGTGCTTAAACATGAAACCTGCCATCATTCCACTCTCCTTTTCTCAAAAGACGCCTTTTGGACAAATGGGCAGCCCAAGTCTCCCAAAAACATCTGTCTTCAGTAACTGTAAATGGTGGCCTTTCCTCCTCCCTTATGTGTCCCCTGAGAACAGCGTCATTGGAAGTCCTGGAGATGCTCATTAGTTCCCACCAATGGCCACTAGATGGTGACATCCTGCATCAGTTAAAATTTTCCAAAGAGCTCAGAGAGGAGAACCAACACAGAGGTTCTAAATGCAGCCGCAAAAAAGGAAGGAATGGGAGGAAGGAGGGGAAGTGGAAAACAGGGACACTGGCTTCCAGCCCGTCTTGCTTCTACGTGACTATACAACCTTGGACACGTCCTTAAACTTCCCAGAGCTTCTGCGCCTATACAATGGAGCTTGGAGGGGGGGGGACCTACTCCCAAGGCAGTGATTAAAGCCCTGGGTGCACATGAGGACCTGCCAGGGAGCTTTTCAAAACTGTGAAGTTCAACTCCTACTGAGACCATTTAAATCAGAATCTCTAGGTGTGCCTTTCCCTCACGTGGTACTTGGAAAACAGAAAACAAACAAAAAAACCTCCCTGGGTAACTGCAGTTGGGGCGTGAGGGGAGGGACAGCACTTTAGGGCAGTTCTCTAAGTTTGAGCATACCAAAATCACTTGAAGCTCTTAAATAACACAGACTGCTGAGCCCCACCGAGTTTCTGATTTAGCAGGTCTAGGGGAGGGCCCAAGAACTGGCCGATGCTGCTGGTCAGGGCCACGTGCTGAGAGCCACTGCCACGGAGGAGGAAAGTGAGCTAATGCACACCAAGCTCTGAGCACTGCCCCTGGCCAAAGGAAGCCCTCCAGTGAATATTCCTTTATTTTTTTAAGATTTTATTTATGTATGTATATATTTATTTGACAGAGAGAGAGAGAGCACAAGCAGGGGGAGTGGCCGGCAGAGGCAGAGGGAGAAGCAGACTCCCCGCAGGGCAGGCAGCCCGATGTGGGATTCGATCCCAGGACCCCGGGATCATGACCTGACCTGAGTCACTTAACCAGCTGAGCCACCCAGGCGCCCTCCAATGAATATTCCTTACTCTTTTCCTTAACCCACTGCCATGCTTCCAGGCTATACGTGGGTCACGCTGGCACCTTCCTGAGCCCAGCTCTGAGGCCAGACACTTGGCCATCTACTAGCTATATACACAGGGATTAATCTTCGAGCCTCAACTTCACATCTGTAAAATGGGAGTGAAAACTACCTTGCCAGGATGTGATGTGAGATGATCTATGTATGGGACCTGACACAGGGTAACTTTCAAAAAGTGGTAGCTAATCTTCCTGACCTTGGATGAGGGAATGGTTTCTTAGCTTTGATACCAAAGGTACAACAGACAAAAGGAAAAATAGACATAAACTGGCCTTCGTTAAAACTAAAAGCTTTTGTATTTCAAAGGACACAATCAAGAAAGCAATGACAACCCAAGGAATGGGAGGAAACATTTGCAAACCGTATATCTGCTGAGGAACTTACATGCAGGACATATAAAAAAAAACTTCCAACACAACAACAAAAAGACAAATAACCCAATTAAAAATGGGCAAGTGATCTGAACAGACATTTTCCTAAAGAAGATACACACACAGCAATAAGCATGAAAAGGTGCTTAACAGCATTAGGCATTTGGGAAATGCAAATCAAACCCACACGGAGGTACCACTTCACACCCACCAGGACGGCTATCATCAAAAAGACAGATATTAACAGGTGTTGGTGAGGATGTGGAGAAATCAGAGCCGCTACACATTGTTGATGCAAATATAAAATGGTGCAGCTGCTTGGGAAAACAATTTAACAATACCTCAAAGATTGAATTTCGAGTTACCATATGATCCAGCAATTCCACTCCAACTATACACTCCAAGAGAATTCAAAACATCTTCACACAAAAACCTGTACACAAGTGTTCACAGCAGTTTCATTCATAACAGCCAAAAAAGTGGCAACAACCCAGATGCCCACCAACTGCTGAATGGATAAACACATGTGGTATATCTATACATGAGAACAGTATTCAGCCATTAAAAGAAATGAAGTCCTAATACGTATTACAACATGGATGGACCTTGAAAACACCGCTGAGTGAAAGCAGCCAGCCACAAAAGGTCACGTGGTGTACGATCCCGTCTGTATGAAATGTCCAGAATAGGTGACTCCACAGAGACTGAAGAGTAGATTAGTGGTTGCCAGGGGCTGAGGGGAATGGGCAGCCACTGCTAACGCGTACTGGGCTTCTTCTGGAGTGATGCAAACGTTCTAGACTTAGATAGTGGTGACTAAAGTACGACCTTGTGAATATACAAAAATGAAACAAAAAAACATGGAATTGTATGCTTTAAAAGGTGAGCTTTATGATATTTAATTATATTTTGATAAAGCTCTTATTTTTAAAAGGCAAGTATCTATATTCTTTACTGTTACTGTTTGAAATGGACAAAATGACTTTTCGATTGAATTTCAGGGAGTTGGAGGGGCTAGAGAGTCTTGGGGAGGTGGAATCCAGGCAGTGGAGATGACCCATGCAAAGGCCCTGTGGCCTAACAGAGCACTGTGCTTGTAGGGAACTCAATCCTGCCTCTCGTATGGCTGGAGCTGAGGGGCGGGGAGTAGAGCTGCAAGGGGCATCAGGGTGTTGAATGCCAGGCTGAGGAGCTTGGACTTTGTCCCAAAGAGTAAAAAGATGGTGGCCATCATGTAGGATCTGGCACAAACAGCAGACTGATGGGAACAGAGGTGGGAGGGGGTGAGATAGGGTAAGGGAGGGCCATAGTAGGGGTCCCAGATATGAAGGTGCTGCAGGGCTGGCCTATGGGACAGGAGAAGGGGCAAACCATCCCCCATCAAGCCTTCTTAGGCCCCAGGACTCCAGACACTGCCCACCCCTACACCACAAACCGCACTGCCCTGACCCCAGCCGTCCCTCACCCCAGCAAAGGACCACCATATGTTTCCGGTAAGTGGCCCCAGCCAGGACTCAGAGGTGGAAGGAAACTTTCCCAGAAGCACAAACAGTCCTGAGCTGTTCTCAGGATGGTCCCTCAGCCGAAGACAGAGGAACCCCGGATGGCAGCCAGATTCACAGACCCAGAGAGATACAAAACCAGCCCGAGGCTCTGAAGAGCTGTCCACACAAACAAAAGAGCCCCAAGTTACCCCTCTTCACTGGTCTGGCTGCCCTCCCACTGAAGACAGGCCCAGCTCAGGAGTGCCCCAGCGCCACCCTGCCCCTTTCCTGCCCCCAGGCTTGTTAGAACTGTACTCGAACTGAGAGGTAACAGGCTCAGTGACACCCCTGGGAGCATGAGCTGCAGCCCAGGACTGGGGAAGATTTCTTTTGACTGGTTAGAGTCTCTCGTCTCCCTCCTGGTTCTCAGTGGCATGACAGGTGGGTGAAGTGGGGGATCCCCAAGATCTCTGCCAGCCTGAGTGACTACTCCCATCCAATCTGCCTTGAGTTCTCCCTGGCAGCTTCCTTCCCCAGGACCAGCTCCAACTCCTCTCCCCCAGCTGGACTATGCCCAGAAGACCTGACTCAGGCCATAGGAAAACAGGGAACAGAGTGTGCTGAGGGATCTGGAGACAGCCTGAAGAAGGGATGGACCAGCCCAGGCAGGAAGCAGACGCCCCAGGCTTGCCAGGTTCTGGCCCTGCTGTCACAATGCCATGCTTAGGGCTGGGGCTGGAGCCCTGTCTGTTTGCCCCCTCAAGAGGCAGGACTGACCTGCCCCTGACCCACCTTCCTGCCCTGCAGATGGCAAAGGCTCTGACTCATTGTTCTCCAAGACACTTTGACGGAGGACACAAGGAATGTGCAGCCTGGAGACAGGAAGTCCTGGCTTTCAAGGGGTGAGTTGTCTGCCAGACTCAGGCCTGCCCTCCAGACAGGGAAGCAGGGGCTTTAGTCTAATCCTGCTCCAGCTCGCTGGGCCACCCTGGAGCAAGGCTTTGACTTCTCTGGGCCTCTGCAGGAGACGAGGGTACAGAAGGCTTGGTCAGTGGGGTAAGCGGGGCAGATGATTCCAGGTGATGGAGGAGGAAGGTGCTGCCCCAAGGCCCGGCCCTCCCTTGGCCCGGCTAGAGCCCTCAGTGCATAACGTACCCATAAACACGCACGGTCAGTCCACGTGGGCACCTGCCATGCTCTATGGGTGCTCTGGCACATACGCATAGAGCCACACAGCTGCCCAGCAGACACACCCTCACATGTACACAGGGGCCCTCCGCACACACTCACGTGGGCCCCACCGTCCACCTCGGCGGACATCATTCTCTGGACTAACGTTTATTGAGCACTTACTATATGCCAGTGACTGCTCCATGCACTTGAAGCTTTTCAATCACTCCCTCCAACAACCCCATGAGGAAGGCATGCAATCGCTCTCGTTTTACAGAAGGGGAAACTGAGGCACCAGGCTTGTCCAGGATCAGCGGGACCGTAAGTGGCAGGCATGCCCAGGACATAACAAGGCCCCCTTCAAAACCCTTACCGGCCACTCCCCGGTCCCCTCAGCCCCACAGCACGGGAGCACCGTTTCCTACCAACCTTCCCCGGATGTTGTGGGAGAAAAGTGAGAAACATCTGCGAAAGTGCTCGGCAGATAAGGTATTGTTCTCACTGTCGGGAATTCAATTCCTGCTCAGCCAGTCCTTTCCTGGCCAAGGAGAGGCCTTAGCCCAGCTCCAGCGACTGCACCTGCGGGACAGCGAGGCTTGAGGTTCCCCAGCCTGCGTCCTCGCCTTGGCCTGACCACCGGCCATGAGCCTGGACCAGGCAATACCCCTAAAGCTAAGGGCTCCTGGGGTCCCTGCCCAGCGTGAGGCCCCAGGTGCGCCCTGCCTGAGCAGCTCTCCACCACCTGCCCCATCCAGCCAGTCTGCAATGCCCTCTGGCAGAAGCTTGGTGCTGCCCCACATGGGATGGCTTCTCTTTCCCAAGTAGGACTCTGTGCCTTTGACTTTGTCGTTCCCTCTGCCTGGCCAGTCCTTCCTCCTGCTTGGGGAACTCCTGTCTACCCTTTCAACATCTTGGGGATCCCAACCTCTGGCAACTCCCCAAGGCCACCTCCAAGTACCCCCACCACAAGGCACATACCTCTGTCACCAACATGACCCCACCTAGTGTAGCCACCACTAATCTGACACATCAAGGGCAAGGACCCAGGCTGGGTCACCTCTGCATCCCCCATACCCAGCACAAAGCTAGGCAAAGCCTGGGCACCATTAACAGTATATTTTAATAATAAATGAGCATAAACATTATTACACAATGACAGGTTATCAGAAGTAGGATGATGTAAAATGAGCACTAAACCAGGAACCAGAAGACAAGGACTGGAATCCTGGCTCTGCTACTCGGGAGCTGTGTGAACTTGGGCAAATTATTCAGCCTCTCTGAGCCTTGACTCCCTCACAGGAAAAAAGGAAATATGAATAGTACTGACAATTCTCAGGGCTGTAGGGAGGAATCACCACACAAGAAAATAGGGGAGGGGCCCGCGAGGCTTTGAAACTGGACAAGTGGGGTGTAGGTGGAGTGGAAGCTTCCCAGAGGGCATGATGCTTCCCAGAATGGGAACCTGGGAAGACTGGATGGAGGGTGGGGTGCATCTGAGCTGGGCACTGAAGGGCTGGGAGGGTTTGGGCTGGCAGAGGTAGGAAACAAAGAGCAATCTCGGAGGCAGAAGCTGGAGCAGGAGGATTGGATCTAGGGTGTTCATCAAGGCTCAGCACACACAGGAGGCCTCGTTTGAGCTGGCCAGTGCCACGCCGGGCTTCTTACTTAACACTGTGAGCTGGGCAGAGCCACAACCCCTCGCAGGGTCATCGTGAATACTGACAAGAAAGTACAGGGCCTGGGGCAGAGACAACACACAGCTGGTGCTGAGTTCATGGCACTGTTGGTGACTGCCAGACCTCCACTCCAGACTCAGAGTTTATCAAGGGTTGATCTCTTTCACTTCCCTGGGCACCCACCCTAAGCCTGGCACAGAGCTGGGCACCCAGCAGGGCGGAGAGATGGACAGATTGATTGATTCGGTACTTCCTTGAAGCCTTCGAGAAAAGGACCCACTGTGCACTGGAATACACCGCAGAACACAGGGACATACCTGGCCCCAGGCCTTGGGTCTGCCTCCCTATACCAGTGGTTATCAACCCATTTAGTCACTCACTCATGGATTCTTTCTTTCAATGAGCCCTGCTCTGTTCCCACCCTGGGCACCCGATGTTAAACCCAGCCCTGTCCCTGCCCGAGGAGCTCTCCCTGTTCCTTGTGGCACCCAGCTGAGGGAAAGACCCCTCCCCTGCTCCTCCTTCCTGCTCCTCTCCCCTTGTGGGCTCCCGGAGCCTACCCCACACAGACTCCCATTCTATTTCCCCTGAAGGTTGGGTCCACCCTCACCCCCACCACAGCCAGGGGGCCTCCCCTAAATCCCTGGTGGGCAAAAGGGTTCTTCCTTTGCGTGTAACTAAGCAGGCTGGCCCACAAAGCCCTCTGTGCCTGTAACTCATGGGCTATGTTGCCCTCTCTCCCCTGCAGGCAGGAGCCCAGCAGCAGCCTGGTGAGCCCAACATGCTCAACTGTCCCCTCTGTCCCCACCCAACCTCCACCCAGGGAAAGTCTGACCCTCAGGTACCCACACTCCTCAACAGCTATGGTGTCTGGAGCCATTATCTGGAGAAGAGAGGAAGGAAATGAGAAATACTTCAGCAATCAGAGCAAGCTACTGACAGCATCCATGGAGTACAACCCAGGAGTTTCCTCACAGGAGAATCCTCACTGTATCCCCTGCCTACGTGTTCTGTGACACTGTGTGCGTGCTCACGGCATCCTGGGGCGCTTTGCACACAGCCCCTTACCACTCAGTGCAGGGGTGAAGAGCCCTGTGCACCCATGCAATCCCTGCGGAAGCCACAGATCTGACCCACAATGGGCTGACTATGGTTGCTAGCAAGCCACGGTGTCAAGTCCATGTATATGGAGCACTCGCCCTGGGCCGGGAACTCACCACAGACAGACACACAAAGGGGACATGATCCTGATCCTGGGTGGAGGGAGGCCAGATGAGTAGGTGAGCAAGGTGGTGGGCCGTGAAGGGGGTCTTGCAGGATGTTTCAGGAGCCCAGGGAGAGAGCGGAGTGGCAGAGAGGGCAGAGGAGGGGGGTGTTCTGGGTGGACAGGGCAATGACAGAGGCTCTGCAAGCAGGCCAGGGGGCAGAGAGAAGGCAACCCCAGAGGTGGGAGAGCATGAGCAAAGACCCGGAGGTGAGAGGCTGCCTGGCTTCCCTGCCCAGCACTTGGGCCTCCAGCACCGTGGGGAAGAAGGCACAGCACTCCTGTTGATGAGTCCCTACTGTGTGCCAGCCACAGGGGGGCAGGAGAGCTTAGGGGGCGAGGACACGGCCTCCAGATACAGGCCTGGCTCGGAAGTGCCACTCCAACCCTGACAAGCTCTGATGTAGGAAAGCACGTAACTCGCAGCCTCTGTTTCCCCGTCTCAGCACAGTGGGGATGATGACAGTCCTGTCCCCCAGGGTGCTCTGAGGATTGCAACAGGAGCTCCTGAGAGAGAGCTCCACCCACTGCCCATGCACACAGGCTGTGCTCCCCGGACGTGAGTGCCCGCATGTCCTAGGCCTCAGGGAGCCACTGCCAGCCATCCTGCCTCCATCCACCTGGGCTGGGGCCCAGGAACCTGTATTCTCAACAAACCCTCCCCCAGTGATCCATCCGGAGGCAGGAAGCCTGAAGGCCACACTTTAAGAAACATCTACTCACTACTGGGTATTTACCCCAAAGATACAAAAGTAGGGATCCGAAGGGGTACGTGCACCCCGATGTTTATAGCAGCAATGTCCACAATAGCCAAACTGTGGAAAGAGCCAAGATGTCCATCGACAGATGAGTGGATAAAGAAGATGTGGTATATATATACAATGGAATATTATGCAGCCATCAAAAGGAATGAGATCTTGCCATTTGCAACGACGTGGATGGAACTGGAGGGTATTATGTTGAGTGAAATAAGTCAAAAAGAGAAAGACATGTATCATATGATCTCACTGATATGAGGAATTCTTAATCGCAGGAAACAAACTGAGTGTTGTTGGAGTGGGGGGTGGGGTGGGAGGAATGGGGTGACTGGGTGATGGACACTGGGGAGGGTATGTGCTCTGGTAAGCGCTGTGAATTGTGCAAGACTGTTGAATCTCAGATCTGTACCTCTGAAACAAATAATGCAATATATGTTAAGAAAAAAAAAAAAAGAAGAAGAAGGTAGCGGGAGGGGAAGAATGAAGGGGGGAATCGGAGGGGGAGACGAACCATGAGAGACGATAGACTCTGAAAAACAAACTGAGGGTTCTAGAGGGGAGGGGGGTGGGAGGATGGGTTAGCCTGGTGGTGGGTATTGAGGAGGGCACATTCTGCATGGAGCACTGGGGGTTGTGCACAAACAATGAATCATGGAACACTTCATCTAAAACTAATGATGTAATGTATGGGGATTAACATAAGAATAAAATTTAAAAAAAAAAAAAAAGAAAGAAACACCTGCTCAGTAAATGCTTCTTGCTGAGGTCATGCATTTGTGTCATCTTCTTTGATCCTCTGGACAGCCCTGCAGAGTGTGGACGAGAAACCTATTTCACAGGTAAGGAAAGGCTCAGAGAGGTACATCAGCTGTTCCAGGTCACTCAGCAATGAGAGGCCAAGGTAGGATTTGAACCAGGTCTGTAGCTCTCCAAGGACAGCATCACAGGGCCAAGCCCCCAGGCAGCTGTCGTCCTGGCAGAGGCTAGGTAGGTGTCCCAAGGCCCCCCTGCTACACTCCCCAGCCCACCCCACCGCCCCCACGGTCGCTTCCTCCTCCACTGCTAATCAGGTCTCACAGACCATCCCGTTTCCTGCCGGCCCCCCCGGCTGCCTCCTTTGCTCCCGATGGCACTTCCTGGCCTTGTGCCCTCGCAGCACCTCCTCTGCCTGCAGAGGGGTTGGAGCAGAGGCTGGGTGGTGGCAGATATGGGGCATGAGATCCCCAGGGGCCCCAAGAGGCACTAACCCTCCTCCTGTGGCCTGGACTACCTCTGCACAGAGACCACATCCCTGCCCCAGGGGCACAGGCCTGAATGGCCATCCCCTTGTTTACAGACCACAGGAACTGCAGGCTTCAGGGCAGAGTCGACTTCCCCGTGGACTGCGAGGACAAAGGGAATTGGCAGATGGTTCCAAGACAGACCCTGTCCCCATATGCCACCAGCGCCAAGTCCGAGACCCAGCAGGAAGTAAGGCCAGGCCCAGCCTGGCCCCGTGGGCACGCAGACCACACAGCAGGCAGTCGATGTAGGCTAAGGGGGTGCGGGGCCGGGAGAATCGGGCCGAGGGACCAGAGACAGAGTGCTGGCCTGTCCTGGCTCCTCTGGGGCCCCCCTCACCCTCCGGCAGGGGAAGGCAGAGTTAAGCCTGCTGGAGAAGAAAACAAGAAAATGCTGCGCCTTTGTTTGTTCATTCCGCCGAAAGTGATGGAATGTGCTGGATGCTGTGCAGAGGCCCGCCTCAGGACCGTCCTCCTTCCACAGGTCACTCTTCCCCCTCTAGCATCATTTGGCCTCCCCATCTGCTGGAAGTCCCCTCAGCACAAACGTAGCTTTAAACACACACACACACACACACACACACACACACAGAAAACCTTCCATTTCTTGCTCCCGTTCACTCTAAGTCTCAGGAAGGAGCTGTGATCACACACATCTCCCCCCTTCATCCCCCTTCGCTGGCCCCTCTCATCTGCCTTGTCTTCTCCGTTCCATTTAACCTGTTCTGCCCACAATGGCCCATGACTTCCAGCTTCCAAATCCGCCCTCCCCTCACCCAGGCTGACCCAGCTGATACCCTGTCCTCATCCTCGCCTACTGTCCATAGCCCTGCTCTCTCCCAGCTTTCCCCCTTACCGGCTGGGCTCTCCTAGAAGATCTACAAATCTAGGAGGCTGGGGTCTCCCTCCAGGTAAGTCCATCCAATCCCAGGACCTCAGGTAAATAAGCCATAAATAAGTTCAAGGTTTCTGAACCTCATCTCTAGGCCACCTGTATCCACCCCTCTCCATCTGCCAACCTGGCATCACCACCTGGGGGTCTAAAAGCCATCTCTAACTCGACGTGCCCAAAACAGAGAAATTTCTACCTCCCCTTCCCAGAAAATATTCTTCCACCCTGTTCCCCATCTCCGTACTCCTGTCTGAAGGCTGTCCAGAGCACTCCTGGGCAAGAGGCTCCCTCTCTCAGGTCTCTGTTTGCCCAGTCCTATAAAGGAACAAGTTTGGGGCTTCCCAACCACTCACCCATGGGAAAACAGAGGCAACCATTCAGAGGACGGATTCCCACTGCTCACCCTGAGAGATTCCAAATCAGCTGAGCTGGAGTAGGGCCCCGGTATCTGCAGGTTACAAAAACTCCTCCTATGACTCTTAAGGTTCACAGAATCTGATCCCCTCCTGCCCCCAGGTGCTTGGTTCGGATGGACTGATCCCACCTTCAGCTTCATTTTGACTCTTGTTTATCTCAACAGCCATGTGAGGTTGAGGCTCTGATTATCCCCATCTACAGATGAGGAAACTCAGTATCGGGTCACATGACTGGCCCCACAGTCACATCAGAAGCAGAGCTAGGGCACTTGACTCCACCAGATATTCCCACACTCAAATGCCCCCCACAAGCCCCAGCTGCTACCTTAGAGCTAGAACCCATGCCCGCCCCTACCAGGGAGAAGCCAATCTGGCCCTCCAGAGCCAAGAGCTGCTGCCTGTTTCCTATCTCCCACCCAGCCACCCCCAAAAGCCCTGAAGCCTCCCCATCACCTGCAAAGTCTGCCCCTCTCTCAGCATGTCATGGGTCACCTCGGAAGATCTGGCTCCAGGGCCGGGCTGACCCAGGCTGGATCTCTTGCTCTGTACACCCCAGCTGGGTAAAGAAGCACCTTAAACTTAGAGTCTCAGTGCCCTGAGCTATAAAATGGGAGTGATGACACCTACCCTGAGGGTTACAAGGAGGATGAACTAAGGACCCTGGCGGGTGCCAGGCCCAGAGCCCCAGAGCTGAGGCCTGGGGTCAGGGTGTGAGTTGAGCATCCCAGGCCAGATCTAGGCCTAGCGCTCTGTGGGGGTAGCCTGGCCAGGCCAAGGCAGCCGCCCACCACAGAGCCTGCCTATCTGCAGCCAGCCTGGCCCTCACAAAGGAACAATAACAGGAAGCCATCCCAGGGGGAAGTGGGCCAGGGCCAGCTGGAAAACCTGAAGGGGCGGCAGCCAGGCCTCCCTAGTCGGCCGGGTGTGGCTCTCCTCGAGAGGCTATCGGCAGAGCTCCACAAACTCCACAGCAACTCAGCCCCAGACGGACAGTCTGACGGAACGAAGACACCTCTCAGCCCACGAGCACGGTGAGTGACAAATCTCTGCGCCCCACTCCATCCCAGACCACGCTGTGAGGGTGCTCGGCTTCCCTGGGTATAGAGCGGTGGTTGTCGGGGTCCCAGGGAAGAGCCATTCCTTGGGGGCAGACCGGGTCTCCTCCTGGCTCAGAGCAGGGCCAGGAGAGTATGCCTAGTGGTGGTGCCACAGACACAAATGGGCATTCTCAGGACTGGGGGGGAAGGACTAGGCTCTTCCACATGGAGACTCTCCAACTGTGTGTGGCGTGAAGGCCCCTTGCCATGATCAGAGAGGGAAGGAGTCTGTCTGAGTTGCCAGCACAGCAGAGGCAGAGGACTGGCACCAGGCCTAGTCTCCCCTTGCGTGGTCCCAAGGCCTGACATCGTCCCTCCTGCCCAAGTTCTGTGCTGGTATTGGGAGAGGAGCCCTGGAAGGGGAGCTCTGAGCCCCAGGCCCTCTCTGTCAGCCAGTGCCCCCATTTTTAGAATAGGCAAGCTGAGGCTTGTCTCTGAGCACCTAAGGCCCTGCCTATGGATCCCTCCCCGCCCTGCCCTGGACACTGCGGGGGCCAGGTTTGAGCCATGGGAGCTATAGTCAGATGCCCTGAGGTTGGGACCCCAGAGCCCTCATATTTTAGGGAAGTCCCCCCAAAAGAGTTGAAGGCAGGCAGTTTAAGGTGAGATCCCCAGATCTCCCAATCCTTCCCATGTTGCTTTGGGGAAATTACTCAGCACCTCTAAACCTCCACGCTCTCGTCTGAACAATGGAGACAGGGACTCGTTGTGCAAGTGGTTATGGGAACTGAAGGTGATAGGATAAAAGGTTCTGTCTGACGGAGCTCATGACTCTACTACTGCCAACGAATCCATGAGTTTAGATGCGTCCTTTCTCCGTTCTTCAGGGGAGGCAACTGAGACTGGGCGAAGTAAGAGCGGGAGTGGGGATCTGAACCAGGATCGGCACCCCAAAGCCCAGACTCTTGCCAGTGCCAAAGAGTTGCTCCATGTCTCAGCTTTCTCATCTGTGAGCCAGAGGAAAGCAGTCTTTTCATGAGTCAATGAAAGGAGATGGTGTGCACACCCAGTCCCGGCACCAGGAATGGCTCACGGGAGGGGGGCCTTCAAGAAATCACAGCTGACTGTCGCCGCCACCCCAGAGCTGTGAATGTCGTAAGGTTTTTGACCCCTGAGGTCAGTGTGTCCTCCACAGGTGGGGGGGCGGGGGGATGCAAGGGAGAGGATGTGGACTTAGCTCTTCCTCTGGCAAGCACTCCAGGCCGAGCTTGTTCCCTACCCCACGGACGATGCTGCTGTGTGAAGGGGACACACAGGATCCCCCAGGGGATGAAGGGCACTCTGGGGGAGGCAGGAAGCCTGGGCCGCTCAGAGGACTTAGGGAGGCTGCCGTGGCCACAGGGATTTTTAGAGCAGGAAGTGCCAGGAAGGCTAGCGACACTGAAGGCCCCAGTTGCCAGGACCAGGGGCTCTGGCCCCCCCCGTCAGGTGGTGGGGAGCAGCGGAGACCAGCCCTCTTTGGGCCCCAGTCTGGGGGGCAGCAGGTGATCTCCAAGGGGCCCAGCAGCTGCTAAGCGGCCCCCCGGCAGCCCTGCCAATTCCTGCTTACCATTGCAAGGCAGTAGAAGAGGCATGCACTGGCCTCGCAGGGGTTAAGCTGCCCACCCTGCAGCTTCAACCTGACCGATTGTGCTGCAAACAAGAGCCGGACATGGGGGCAGGAAACCAGAGGGGCCACACGTATTTTCTTCCCAAGTTGGCTGACTCACGGCTCTGCTGCTGCCTCAGGGACACAAGGTGAACACAGCTGCCACTCGCTCTAGAAAAATCTTGGGCTTCTCGCCTACGGGGATCTATCCCAGTTACTTCCACACCTCTCCCCACCCCCTCAGCATCCTTGAAGCTACTAAAAGAATTCCCATTTGACAGAGGGGACCGCGGATGCTGGATGCTGAGAGAGACCAAGCCGCCAGTCCCAGGTTACACAGTGAGCATGAGATGGAAGCAAAATAGGGAGTGAGGCCAGCCCTTTCAGACCCCATAGCCCCACCACACTCCATAGTGAAGCTCGGAGCGGGGAAAAGTCAGGGAGGGTTGAACCTGACAGTTTAAGCCACAGAAGCGGGCACGAGGAGCCAAATGATCCTGGAAGGAATGTTCTAAGAGACAGGTCCTGCCCTGAGGAGCTTGGCTTCTGGCTAGAGATACTAAAATGTCCACCCTAACCCAAGTCCACGTGGATGCTGGGTGGAAAAATACCAGAAGGCTTCCTGGAGGAGGAATACTGAGAGGCCTTAGGTCTGCTCTGACCTTCAGTCCTCGAATCTCTCTAGGGCAGGGGATGGACCAAATGGTCCCTAAACTCATTCAAGGACCTCCAGTTTGTCTGTCTTGGGACACAGTAACAGTCAGATCCGGCCAGGCACAGATACTGGGAGGAGGGGAAGCAGGGACCCCAGGGCCAGGCAGGCAGCGAACGCGATTTCCTTCTGGAGAGGAACAGAGGGGTGTAGGAGGTGGGCCCAGGGCAGAACCAGGAAATGAAGTCAGGTGTGAGTTGGCCAGCCCAGCCCACAGCCATCAGGCTGGAGTGGGTGGGTACATAAGAGTCAAGACACCTGCATACCTACTGAGCACCAACTGTATACCGGGTTTCACACCGATGATCTCAAATGAGAT
Source organism: Mirounga leonina (assembly GCF_011800145.1). Lineage (NCBI taxonomy): Eukaryota > Metazoa > Chordata > Mammalia > Carnivora > Phocidae > Mirounga > Mirounga leonina. The sequence goes on along the minus strand of NW_023270469.1, from coordinate 19,228,948 downwards.
CCTCCTGACCAGCAAGGCAGCTACTGTTGCCTCCATTATAGATGAGGGAGCTGGGGTTCAGAGAGGCAAGGGATGGGCCTAAGGCCACACAGCTCTTGAGCAGCTGGGCCAGTACAAAGAGGCAGGTATGTGGGGCTCATTCTGTTGCTCCCAATGACTGTCTCAGAACCTCAGTCGAAGTCAGGAAGCCCAAAGAAGACTGGAAAAGGCTCCCTGCTGGGGGTGAGGGTGTTCTCTCCTTGAAGCTTGGAGCTGCCCCCATTAGAAAACAAGGGGTAGACTGGATGATCCTAGAGCCCAGACACCCAACACAAAATTATTTGAAATCACAAACTAGGCCTGGTGAATTGTTACTATCTACTTGTAAGATTGTACTGAAGATTGAGGGACTGAGTTCAAGTTCAATGGGAATAAATACTGGGATACTGTGATCAGTGAGGTCTACCAGGGGTATGGAAAGGGGTGAGTGACACCCTGGGAGCTCGGTCCGGCCAGGCCTACATAAAAGGTTCCTTGCACAGGGACAGGCACGTGTTCGTCAGAGTATAACCTTGTCGTCCTCAAAGAATCAAAATCCTACTGGTGGTATGTCTGATATGATGGGCCATTCAAGATGCTATTTGGGGGGCGCCTGGGTGGCTCAGTCGTTGGGCGTCTGCCTTCGGCTCAGGTCATGATCCCAGGGTCCTGGGATCGAGCCCCGCATCGGGCTCCCTGCTCTGCGGGGAGCCTGCTTCTCCCTCTCCCACTCCCCCTGCTTGTGTTCCCTCTCTCGCTGTGTCTCTCTCGGTCAAATAAATAAGTAAAATCTTTAAAAAAAAAAAAAAAAAAAGATGCTATTTGGGGACAAGGAGGAGATTCTCTTGAGCTATACCAAGGATTGCATCTGCTCTGACCACCCAAGGTCTTGCCTGTGAATACGCAAATTTGTGTTTTAAATCCTGCAAGTGAGGAGGGAAGCAGTGACAAGACCAGAACTGGAGACTGAGGTAGGCTGACAGGCAGCAGTGGAGACACTGACACCTCAAGGTCCAGGGCCTTGAATTCATGCAGCAGGATGCTGGGACCAAGTGGAGACCTAGGTCCAAAACCCGCCTGGTCAGAGACACTCAGGCCAGGAGGCAGAGGCTGTGCTAGGGGCAGGAGTCAATCAGAAGAGCTCGTCAAGGAGGCAGCCCGGGGCTTGAAAAGAAGTAGAGCATTCACCCAGGGGACACAGCAAGAAAGGGCATCCCACGCAGAGGCAACAGCCTGTGCAAAGAGCCTGCTGGAGAGAGGAAGAGCAATGTGCATTCCAGAAATGTCTAGCTCTCCTCATGGATGGAAGGGGCAGGGAGAGAGAGGAGAGGAAAGCCAGCGGGATGGGCAGGGGCCATGCCATGCTGGGCCCTGAAACCAGGCTCAGGAGTCAGGCTTCATCCTGCTGGGGGTGGAGAGCCAAGGAGGAATGGTCAGCAGGGGAGCAGCATGGTCAGCAAGAAGGGGCCTCAAAACAGGGAAGCTACTGGCAGAACCCCAAAGGAAGGAGATTAGGTCTGGGACCCACAAGAGCAGGTCCCTACCCTGAATTGAGCCACAAACCAAGAGAAAGCCCCAAGGGGCCAGTTAATAGCTGCCCAATCCTGCCCCCCAACACACCCCATGCCAAGGGCCTCCTAGGGCCTCACCCTTCATCCTCCCAGTATCTCACAGCTGTCAAGGCCCAGTGGTAAATGCTGGGGATCAAGTGGACAATGTGGGAGTCTGGGGATCACTGGCTCCAATCTCTGTCCCAGACTGAGAAGCTCAAGGTGGTGGGGTGGGAAAGCAGTGAGGAGAGCCACTCAGGGCCACACAAGGAGCGGGGGCTCCAGCACTTGCCCTTCCCACAGGCACAGCCCCCACATGTTCTGGGCTTTTCCTCCCAAAGCCCAGCCCTTAATCCCTGACCCAGGGCCTCTGGGCTAGAGTCCAGAGCCCGTGGGAGGTTGGGCTGGGACTGATCGTCCTGCCCGCCCTCTGAGGCTTTGCCTGGAGCTGGGTTCAGCTGCCAGATCTTGTCCCGGCTGGTGGAGGTGTACTGCGTGGGAGCGGAGAGGGCAGATGAGTGGGGACAGGGGTGTGTACTGTGTACTTATGCAGACACCGTTGATGGTGTTGTGTGTCCATGTGGTGTGAGAATGTCATGTGTGTATCCCTGACCTGCAAGCTTCTTCTACCCCACCCCAAAGGGCCCTCCAACCTGCCTGATAACACCTTCAGGCCTAGACTCAGCCCCTGAAACCTCAGGTTTGAGCAGGGCTCTGGTCAGGTCAAGGAGCAGAGGTCTGCTGGTACTGGGGGCAGGACTAGCCCAGGGGCACCCGCCAGGCCACTCCATTGAGGGGCTCCCAGCTAGGTCCAGGCTTCCTAGGGTCTATTTAGCTACAAAAGGAGCAGCTCCAGCTCTTCCCTTCCCCTCCCTTTGTCTCCCTCTGTGTCCCTCGAGTTTTTTTTAAACTCACAGAGCTGAGTAGACTTCACAGCACCTTCGAGACCAAACCCCAGTGACAGATGGGGGCAACAAACAGAAAGGGACCAAAGGGATGTTTGCCTGATATCCCACAGTAGGTCAGAGAGAAGGAAGACTCCCTCCTGGACTGAGACCCTCAAACCAATCTGGGGTGGGCTGGCCCCCTCCTCCAGCTTCCTGCTCTCCTCCATCAGCACACCTCACAATTTAAAACTAGACATTGTTTATCAAACGGTTAGTATCCTAACGTGGAGGCACAGCCTGTGTTTGTTCCCCACATGTAGTTCGGCGCCTGGCACACAGCAGGTGCTCAGTAAGTGTTTGCTGAGTGGCTGTATAAGCCCAGGGCTCTAGAGAAGGCTTCCAGAAGTGGGGATATGTGACTAAATCCAGGCAGTGGAGAGAGAATGCCAAGTGCAGAGGCTGGGAGGCTGTGACCTGGTGGGTGTTAACGTCCTGCAGGCTGGGGCTGCTGCCAGAAGCCCACCAAGCACCCCGGGACCCAGACAGTAACTGGAGGGGAGCAGACAGAGGCACAGGCTCCCACACTTGGCTCCACCTTCAGAGCCACCCCTCAGTCCTCAGGCTCAGCCCAGCCATCTCCACCAGTGGTCCCACCCGCCATGGACGAAGAATTGGACCTGAGAGCTTTCTAAGGCCCCGACCTCCCATCTGGGCAGAGGTGAGCCCCGCTGTCCCCCAGATTCTCTGAGGCTCCTCTGCCCCTTCTCCTGGTTCCATGCCCACTCACCTTAGACCACACACTCTGTCTTCTCATTCTGGGCCCCCCAGACCTTGCCAGACTGACTGAGGGCACAAGAGCCCACCCTCATCCAGGAGTGCACTTGGAGCTGCCCCAAAGCCACGAACAGGGCTCCAGGGACGGAGCCCCATCACAAATCCTGCCTGACAGGGACACGGGCAGGCACCTGGCCTCTGCGTGGAGCTGCCAAGCAGGTTCCCGTGCCCCTCCAGGCTGTTGTCAGGCAAATTCCCGGGGCTGCTCAGCTGGGACTTTCTGAGCATAGAAATCACTTCCAAACTCCTCAGACCCTCTGCTTGTCCGTCATACCCCAATCCACCTGGCAGCATTCCGATAGCTCCCAAAACTTGGTGAAGGGAAACCGCTCATAGGAAGGGAAAGAGCTAAAGTAAGCCTGACCCCAGCTGCGGCTCTGACCACACCTCCAGAGGTGCAGCCAAGGGCAATTCTGCTTCCAGCTGTGTGCTCTCCATCAGCAGTAGGAGAAACAATTGTCTGACAAAACCCTTTCTCTTGGCCCCCATTTTGGAGGCCAAATTTCTAACACAAAAGGCAAAAGACCCAAATAAATGTGGCTTTTCAGATGGAAAAGTCCCTCAGGCCCCTCTCAGTTTGGGTGTGGAAGGAGCCCAGGATTCAGAAAAAGAGCTGGGTGAGGGTTCTAGACCTCCCACTTCTGAGTTGTTTGTCTTTGTGCCTCAGTTTCTCCCTCGGGGAAGTGGAGGCAGTAATTCCTATAGCCTGGGGATAATATGAAAACTAACTGAGACAGCATCTATGAAAGCTAAGCATGCTAAGCATGGAGGATAACTGTTTATTATCATTACATGTGAGTGTCTTCAAAGAGTCGGTCAGAGGGCAACACAGTGGGGAGTGCAGTATTTGGGGTGAAAAGCAGCCTCAGTTCAAATCCTGGCTCCATCTCTTGCCACCCTATGACCCGGGATGACTCACTCCACCTGTCTGAGCCTCACCCGCACAGGGGGATTACTGCCAGCTATCTGGTAGTCTGCAAGGTTTAAATGAGATAGCACACAGCACCGAGGACATGCTCAGGGCTGTCAACCCCATTCTACCGCCCCAGGCAAGAAGGGGCTGGCTTGAGAGGGCACTCCAGGGTAAGCATGCGGATGGACATGGGATTATATGATCCTCATCTCCAAAGGCCTGCCCCCTCGCTCACTGCTTGCTGACAAGGAGCTGAGCACACACAACTCTCCCCCTGCCACACTGGTGACACACCAGTGATGTGGGGTGACCTTGGGAGCCAGGGCCAATCCTGTGTGTCAAGGGATTTCTCTCCAGGGCCCATAGCAGGGCCTCTACTGGACAGAGACTAGAATTCAAGGGGCTTTTCTGCACGTCCAGAGAACAGTGTGTGTGTGGAGCCAGCCAAAACCCACCAAGGAGTTAATGTCCCCTGTGAGCCATGTGGCCAAAGCCTGTGACTGGTGGCCTCTGCTTTACTTAAGTCCAGCTTGGTTATTCATTTGGATGATGGCAGCTGTTGGCCCTGAGACCACTAGCCCATCCACTCAGGTCCCAGCCAAGAGAAAGCCATGCTCCTGTCTGCTGTATCAGACAAGGTCCCAGCAGGAAACAGAAGTTACCTGGGGTGGGGGGTGGGGGGGGGTGTCAAACGCAGGGTCTCTATGAAGGAAGTACTACAGAGCTGTGAGCATGTTAAGGGAACAAACGGGCTGTTGAGGCATACAGAAACCAGCAAGAGTGGGAAGCTGTAAGCACCCCAGGGCTGAAGGCACAAAGAGGAGGCGTATTTCCAGAACCCAGTAAGGGACAGAACCGGGGGGTGCTGCCTAACAGGAGCTGCCAGCATGGACAGATGCAGCCACAGCAAGAGATGCAAACCAGAACAGAGAGCAACGGGGAAGAAACATCCCCCACTTCTCCCCTCCCATCCTCAGAGCTCCTGCTGGAGCCCCTGGTAGCCAAACACTAGGAGTCAGGCCCAGGGTCAGACCCCCTGACACAGAGCAGAGCACAGGGATGGTGCAAGAGGCGGAGACCTGGCAGGGTGGGGACCCGCAAATCTCCAGCCTGACGACTGGGTGTCAAGGAATAAAATGGTAAATCGACTACTCAGTGAAGCAGAACCAGTTGTCAGAGAGGATTTGTCCACGTTTGGTTTCATTGTTACTGTTTTTCACAAATACTTTTGGATTCAGGCCTGAAAACAACGCTGAGAGGTAGATGCTAGTGTTCCCATTGCACAGATGGTGAAACCAAGGCTCCAGGAGGTAAAGCGTCTTGTGCACAGTCATGCAGTGACAAAGCAGTGCAGCTGAGGTACACGAAGACCACAGAGCCCGCGACCATCACCCCATGCCGCCTGAGCCCAAAGAGGAAAGATTTATGTGTGACTTGTGGCTGGCCTTGGGGAGTAGGGAAGACACAGATGGGGCATGATGTTCTCCAGGAAGGAGAGGGTGCTGTGATTTGAGCCTGCGGCAGGGCCTGGGCATCAACCCTGGGACCAGGCCCAAGCTTGTGCTGCAATGGGGGATGCCCTGGGAGAGGCCACGATGAGGGGCCAGCCCAGGGTTCCTTTTCATCCCTCACCCCACTATCCCCTGCCCCAGCAGGTCCTGGTCACTCCACCTCAGAAGCATACTCCAGGGCCCTCCCCTCCTAACCCCAATCTGGGTGACAGTGACCGCCACCCCCGGGTCTCCCCTCTCCCAGCCTATCTCCTCAGTGCAGCTGCGACCTCTGCAAATCAGACCACATCGCTCTCCCACCCTCTTAAGGAAGAGCTCTCTCCCCAGGCTGCCCTACAAGGCCCCATGCAACCCGATAGTACCCATTTCCAATGGCTGAGCCAACAAACTACCCCAAACATGGTGACTCAAAACAACACAATTTATTTCCTTTTCATCTTACAGTTCTGGAGGGCTGAGGTCTGACAGGGGTTTCAGCGGGCTAAAAATCAGGGCTGCGTTCCTCTGGAGATCTAGGGGAGAATCTATTTCATAGCCTTTTCTGGCTTCAAGAGGCCGCCCACATTCCTTGGTCCGTGGCCGCACATCACACCAATTTCTGTCTCCACTGTCACATCTCCTTTTACCTAATTTTGACCCTCTTGCCTTCATCTTTTAAGGACACTGTAATTACATTATGCATAACATGGTGCACATAATCCAGGACCGCCTCCCTATATCAAGATCCTTAACTTCATCATATCTGCTCAAAGTCCTTTTGCCATAGAAAATAACACATACATAGGTTCCAGGGATTCAGACATGGACATCTTTGGGGGGACTGTCACTCAGCCTGCCACACTGACCTGGTCACCTCTTCCTGTCTCTCACCCCTCATTGCTCATTTCTACCTGACCTGGGGACTTCTTTTGTTTCTTCAAGCACACCAACCAGTTTTCTACCTCAGGGCCTTTGCATGTGCTGATCCTTCTGCCTGGAATGCCCTTCCCCTGGTATTCCTAAGACTAACACTCAGATGCTGGCTAAAGTGTCATCTCTCTGAGAGGCCTCCCCTGATCTCAGAGTCTTAGTCAGCCACCCCCTCTCTCTGTTGCACCCCCCAATGTATCACTAGCTGGTGTTTTCCATATTTGCTTATTTTCCTGGTGTTCCCACTATAGTGTGCAGTCCCTGAGGACAGGCCCCATGTGCCCTGCTCACTGTTGTACCCCAGTGCCCATTACAGAACCCACATATAGTAGGCACTCAATACCCATTTGGCTCAGTGCATGGGTTCTCACTCCATCCTGTCTAAAGGCCTGAGGACTCTCTCTCCTTGTTTCTCAGTTTCACTTCTGTTTGTTCTACTTTTTCATTTTTGAGTCACTTCTCACTTGAGAGGAAGAAAGAACCAAAACTCAAAGTTCCTTTGTAGGCAAAAAAGGAAATGACCCGCCAGGCCTGGGCCCAGCAAAGCTGGGGCAGGGACATGCCGGCCACCTCCCCTGAGTCAGAACCAGCTTCCTGGCCAGCACGCCCAACCTTCCCAAGTCTTTGTTCACTGCCTTCCTCCCACCTAAAATGGCTACCCTCTCCATGTCCTACCTCAGTGGAGACCAAGCCTCCTCCAGTTCCACCACCTCACAAATGAGGAAACTGAGACCCAGAACCTCTCCCCAGGCACACAGCACATGCATTCTGGAGCATGTTCCAGCGCTCTGTCCCACCCAACCCTGGGAGCCTGCTTCCTCCTGGGCCAGCAGCAGGGACTACAGGGTAGGGGCCTCAGATGCTAAGGTCAGCAGACCCAGAGGCCAGGCTAGCTCAGCGCAGACATACTGGGCCCTCACTGAGGACAGCGTGGCGCCAGCGTCTCAGAGGAAATGTTACTGGAGTTTACAAACCTCCGGTAATGTTCAGAATCCGGGCTCTCCCTCGGGCCAAGGTGGGGGACAACCTGGGTGGTGGCCTCCCATCCAGCATCCAGTGAGTGGTCCTTCCAAGCAGGAGCCCTGGTTCCCACTCCCACCAACCTGCCCTCTGCCCCTGAACTTACCCAGGAGCCACAGAACAGTGGCACAGGGGCCCAGCATGAGTAGACTAATGGGGTGAATGTTGGGAGAGCACAGTAATAGCCAAAGTCACAGCCTTCAGCCACCATAGGGCAGTGGGGAAAAATCCCCCTTCCTAGAATTCAGGATGAAGCCAGGCTCTGATTTGTGGGTGACCCACGATTCAGGTCCAGGATGATTCCCTGTCCCAAGGGCTGCCTTTTAGGGTCTGCAAGCACACTGGGCCCTGTGCTTGATGCCTGCTTTCATATTCTTCTGTCTCCATCTTGAAATTCTTAATACTTTTTGAACAAAGGGTCCCACGCTTCCATTTTGCACTGGGCCCCACAAATTATGAAGCCAGTCCTGTGAGCCCAGCCCCTCAATCCCCTGCCCTCCCCCACTCCTGCTCTTGCGACAGTTTCTAAACTGATCACCAGCTGTGAGCTCTGGGCCTGGTGAGGGCCTGACCCTCTGGGTTAAGACATTGGGGTTTCCTAAGAGCTTTCTGAAGACAACATCAAAGCAACACGGCCACAGGGGCTCTCGTGCTGGCGGGGGGCATGTTTGTTCAGAGGCATCTTGAAGTCCCACCCCGCAGCAGCTGCTAGGACAAGAGAGGGCAGTGGGAAAAAACAAGAACTTCGGGGCCAGGCAGACTTGGTTCAAGCCTGGCTCGGGGGCTCACTGTCTAGGCGACCTCGGGGATGTTAACTAAACCCCTCTGTTCTTCGGCTTATTGGTCACGTGAGGGTTATAATTATATCCGCTTCGAGAGTAACTAGGAAAATTAAATGAGATGACACCCGTCAAGTGCTGGGAACGGGGTCAGGCTGGTAAGAAGTACTTGGTAAGTGACAGCTGCTGAGGTCAGACACCAAGGCTCTACTGCAGCCCCACCACCCGCTCCGGTGTGGACTTAACCTCTCGTGCGTAAAAGGAGGGTTACGGGGCGCCCACGGCACCGGGCTTTGGGAGCTACCGTCAGCATCAGCGTCACCCTCTCCTCCAGGAAACCTTCCCTCCAGCCCTCCTGAGGGTTCCACGGTCGCCTGCGCTCACTTCCACACCAGCACATGTGACGCTTGAGGAGGAGGTGTTTCTGTGTCTGCCTCCCTCTCCCAGACCGGGAGCGATCTGGGGGCAGGAACGGCATCTGGTTCTGCTGGCATCAGCAGAGAGGAAAGGACAACAGAGCGAACATAGGAGGGACCTTCCGCCGGCAGCAGGGAGTTGCTCACGCGCCAGAGTAGTGACGCCACGCCTTGGGGGGCTCTCCTCTCTCTCCCCAGATCGGTGCCTCTCAGGAGATGCAGGTGCTCCTGCTGCTGCTCGCCTCGGCGGGCACCTGCCTGGGCCTGCTGGTGGCAACTGCGGCGGCCACCAGCCCTGCCCAGCCGGACTCCCCGGGCCTGCTGCCCACCCACCGGCGCCAGAAGAGGGACTGGATTTGGAACCAGATGCACATTGATGAAGAGAAAAACACCTCGCTGCCCCATTATGTGGGCAAGGTAAGGCTCGGGCCCTGGAGCAGGCGTGGCGGCCGCAGCGGGCGGCCCACAGTGATGGTGGCGGTGCGACCACTGGTGACGCATTCCGTCCTGGCCACCAGGGTGGGGCTGACGGCTGTGAAGGTAATGGTGGTAGAGCGGATAGAGCTGGTAGAAGTGGTCATGACGCTGAAGGGAGAGGCGGTGATGGGGACAGTACACGGAAGCTGACGCCACAGCAGCTGGGGGTGGGGCCGGCCGGGGAATGTCCACTCGCAGCCTGCCCACAACCAGCTAGCTGACTGTGCCCACGGGCTCCTCTGGCTCCCTAGAATGGCTGGGAAATTTCAATGCCTCAGGATGGCCACTCAGAGAAAGATGCTTGACCAGGGTCACATGGTGAGACCCGGACAGAGCCTGAGGAGAACCCAGCCCTAGGAAAGCACAGGGCTCCCGACTTCCAACACAAATGTGAACTCTGCACCATAGAGGAAAATGTCATCAACCCACCTACATCTTTCCCAATGGGATAACTGTGCCATGAATCAGCCACTGATGAGAATGGCCAGCCCCGAGGAAAATCTGCGGGGTGAGTAAGGGAGAGCCAGCAGAAAGCGGAAGCCACCTGCATCATGCGCAGCCCTGACACGGAAACCTTCAGAGGGCTCTCCTCTCCCGAGGGTCTTCAAGCAGCAGGAAGAGCGTCAGGCCTGCCATCATCTGCTAAGAGCGTTCACTTGGCACCTGGCATGGGGCCACGCACGGGACAGAGAAGCCACATGCAGTCCCACCCTGGGAAGGAACAGCGTGCCTGGGAGAGGCATGGACGAGGCTCCAAGGATCGCCTCCTGGCTCCCAAAGACATAATCTGAGGGAAGGAAATCCCTGTTTATCAAGGCCACTGTCCGGAGCCTTTGTTTACAGACTGGTTGGACAATGGGAGTGAGCTCTGAGCAGCCTTCCGAATCCACAAATATGGGTCAGCATGGCTTTCAGCATTAAGATGTTATATCCAAATATAGTGATAATTTTAAAAAAGGGGGGCTCCCAGAAACCCATAATCTCAGTCTGATTATGAGAAAAATATCAGATAAATTCCAGTAGAGAAGCATCCTACAAAACACCTGATCAGTACTCACCAAAAACACTGAAAGTCTGAGAAACTATCATAGTCACGAGGAGCCCAAAGTGATGACTAAATGTAATGGGGGTGTCCTGGATGGGCTCCTAGAGCAGAGAGAGGACATGAAGCAAAAACTGAGGGCATCTGTATGAACAATGGACCCCAGTTACTACAAACGTATCAGTATTGGCCCACTGATGATAACAAAGGTACCATACTAACATAAAATGTTGATAATCATGGAAATTGGGAGCAGGATGCATGACAACTCTGTACTATCTTCTCGATTTTTCTATAAATCTAAAACTATTCGAAAAAATTAAATGTTGGAGGGAAGGAGCTTTTTAGTGTACGTGCCGCCGAAGTGAGCACAAGGGACGGAGCTTATATTCAAATAGAATCTTATGCAGAATTCCAATAAAATAGGTCAAAGCTCAGTCAGTCCCCATCACTACCCCTGCCCATGTGGGTCCTAACACACACCGCCCCGCAGAACCAAGTTTGGAACTACCAACGAACCCTAAGCAACTCACACAGAGTCCCAGACTGTCCCTTCTCCTTGAATCCCCACTGTTCCCCCCAAGCCACAGGTTGCAGAGCTGGGGCATTTGCTTCTTGCCTCCTGACCCACTGTTCATCATATGTCCTGGCCCCTGGGTCTTGGGACCCCCTCATGAACCCGCCTGGCCCCAGCACACCGAGGCCCTGCCCCACCCAAAGCAGAGGGTCCTCACTTCTGGTCCCCACTTCCTCACCTTGCAGAGTCTTCTCCAAGCCCTGTCATCTGCCTTCCCACCCCACCTCCCCTCACCCCAGTGCTGCTCTCACCAAGGGCTCCAGGGTCTGCACTGTTGCTCAACCCTAGGGATGTCTTCCAGACTCACGGGATTTGACCACACCCTTCTTGACGCTCCCCCTCCTGTCTTGAGACCCACTCTTTCTCGGTTCTCCTCATCAGACACCTTCACTCAGGCTCTTGCTCCCTGGACCCTTACGTATTGCCCTTCCTCAGAGTCTCAGCCCTGAGAGCAGGAACAGGGTCTGGCTTACCTCTGTGCTTCCAGTGTGCTGCTTGGCACCTTATAGGCATCCGATTTATATACTTTGAATTGAATTGAACTATATTTTTTGAACATTCTAACCATCCATGGGAGTACCACTTTACATGCATGAAATAGGATTCTCTTATATTCCTAAGTGTCTCTGTTTCTAAGATTCTATAAATGAAACGTTTAGCACTTCTAACCTAATATCTTTTAACATATGCATCTACCATGAATAATAACAGGTATTTATTGAAAGCCTGTGTAAGTTGCTTTACGTACATTAGCTTTCAAATCTTTTTCTAAATTTTGTTCCTGGGGCACCTGGGTGGCTCAGTCAGTTAAGCATCTGCCTTTAGCTCAGGTCATGGCCTCAGGGTCCTGGGATCAAGCCCCGCGGCGGGCTCCCTGCTCAGCCGGCAGTCTGCTTCTCCCTCTGACCCTCCCCTATCTCGTGCTCTCTGTCTCTCTCACTCTCTCTCAAATAAATAAATAAATAAAATATTTTTTAAATTTATTTTAAAAAATGAATAAATCTTGATCCTTAGGGCACTAATAGTATATGTTACAAACAAAAAGTATTCTTATTGCAATGGGAAATCCTGAGTTAAAGCTCATTCGAGTTTTTTTCTATAGGGCTATGCATTGTAAATCTCCAAGAAGAGAACATTTTATGTACCATTCCAAAACTAAATTGACCGGAACCAGTAGTGTGCTGATAAATGTTTGACAACTGGTTCTCCAGGAGAAGAAGTCCTGATTCATAGCATTTGCTCATTTCCATGTGGAAATACTTTCACCATGTCTGTTTCAAGCTCCCTACTTGATGGCACTGAAGGCAGAGTTGTGAAAAGATACATATTAACACCGCACTGTGTGGTATTTCCATCATTCAACATATACATAACCTCAAGAACATAGTAAAATGTAGTACAATCACGAGGAAGCAATGAACTTTGAGTAGGCTACCTGTGTTTTTAATAGGATTCATTTAATTGATACGTTGATATAAATGGATTTGTAATAATGGCTGTGCTTAACAAGCAGCTCACAGACATTCCTAAAAATGTAAGTTGGCTGGCCGGTGCAAGCCATCTCCCAGCTCAATGGGCCCAAATTTTCGTGTGGAACAACAAAAGACACCAGTGTTTCCTGGAACTGACTTTCAAAAGTGCCATCATTCTGCCCGTTAGAGCAGCCCATCAGAAGCGGTATTATCTCCACTTTACAGATGAGGTTACCACAACTCAGAGAGCTTAAGAGCTGAAGTGACTAGTAAGGGGCAAAATACCCCTCGCCTTCCATTGGCACCAAGCAAATCTTTTTGCAAGCACCTGCGACATTCCAAGCGCTGCTCTAGGCCTACGAGGGCAGCGTGCTGGGCAAGTCCCACAAATGTGGTGTTCGCAGGGACCTGGCTGAGAGCAACGCGTGCTAATGACCAGTCAGAGACGCTTGTGAAAGAAGCAGGTGCCACACTTAGGATCCGTGGCCAGCACCACACACGTGTCCACACACGTGCACAAACATGCAGGTGTGCACGCACACACCACGTACCTACATACACTTGTACGCTCACGTGTGCGTGCACAACGACACACGCACACAGCCACCTCTGCCCATCCTCAGCTCACGGCGCCTCTTCTTTCCTAGATCAAATCGAGCGTGAACCACAAGAACACCAAGTATGTGCTCAGAGGAGACTCTGTGGGCAAGGTCTTCCGGGTCAGAGAGGACACAGGCGACGTGTATGCCTTTGAGAGGCTGGACAGGGAGAAGATCCCGGAGTACCACCTTACTGCCCTTGTGGTAGACAAGAATACCAACAAGAACCTAGAGTCTCCGTCCAGCTTCACCATCAAAGTTCACGACGTGAACGACAACTGGCCTGTGTTCACACACCGGCTGTTCAACGCCTCTGTGCCAGAGATGTCGGCCGTGGGTATGTGCGCTTTGCCCCCATGCAGGCTCCTCAGACCACGACACAGCCTTTTCTCCCCCCCAGGACCTGGGGGAGCTGGGTTAAGGGAGCAGCCTGGGCCCCACCTGTCCTCAGCTGGAATGGGGCAAGGGGCCAGCAGTCCCAAGGCAGTAACCCCCGGATTCTCTTTCCTCAGGGACCTCCGTCATCCGTGTGACAGCAGTTGATGCAGATGATCCTACTGTGGCAGACCACGCCTCTGTCATGTACCAAATCCTGAAGGGAGAAGAATATTTTGCTATTGATGGTTCCGGTCTGTGTTACTAACACTCCGGGGCAGGCCCTGGCTTGGAGCAGGGTAGGGGTGGATATTCCATGTGCAGCAGCTGAGCAAAGTCTAGTCTGACAGGTGTCACCTATCACCCAACCACACTATCCTATGGAAACAGTTGCTTCTACCCATTAGGACAAGGTGGCTGATGAGGGGAGAAGGAAGCAGACAGCTGCCAAAACACGGGCTCCAGTCCCGGAAATAAACCAGGACCCAAGCTGTGACACAAGAAGCAGAAGAGAATGCTGGTTAGCAGCTCTGGGTGTAGAGTAGGACCAATCCAGTTTCCAAACCCACTCCTGCTACTCACTCCCTCCAAAGACCTTAGGCAAGTCAACTAACCTCTGCGAGCCTTAGTTACCTCATCCTGAAGATGGGAAAACGTGTATCCATTTTGCATGGCAGCTGTGAAGCTTAAATGAAATAAAATATAGAGAATACATGGCCCATAGTAAGTATCCACTCAGTGTAACTTTAAAAACCGAAAGGACCGAGTTTGGGGAGCAAGAGAGAAGTCCAGGTGGTCAGGCCTGGGGCACACTGTCTTTCAGAAGGATGGCAAGTACAACAAAGCAAAGAGACCACCCCAACCGATGACGTGCCTAGGCAGGCCATCGCTAATCCATCATAGCTTTCCACACTAAGCCTAGCTGTGGCCTCACACTCTTTCTCAACACCACGCTCCACACAGCTAGGACCAATATTGGACCAAACTGTTTGGGCAGCTTTGGTCCAGCAGAGCAGGGTATGAAGCAGGGGCAGGGGGTGGGGGTGGTTGGCCATCAGTTCTCAGCCCTGGCTGCACAGTGGAATCACCTGGGGAGCTTTTAAGTCAGGGAGTGCTCTCCGGATAGGGCCCAGGCACCAGTATTTTCTAAAAGCCCTCCAAGTAACATGTCTGCTGCTGGCACACTTTTTGCAGGACTCATTTTCACGACAACCAAAACCTTGGACCGAGAGGTGCAGGCCAAGTATGAAATCGTGGTGGAAGCGCGAGATGCCCAGGGCCTCCGTGGGGAGTCAGGCACAGCTACGGTGCTGATCACTCTGCAGGACATCAATGACAATTTCCCCATCTTTACCCAGCGTGAGCTTTTCCCCCAGGGTCCTGGGGAGGATGGGGGTTGGGAGAATACAGATTCAGTGACCTGGGGGATCTTGTGGAGAAGCCCAGTGTCCCTCTGTTCCTTGACCCCAGGGTGGGTCCAAAGGCCCTCTTGCAGGCAGAGGCTCTGCTCCCCATCCCTGCACACATTCCCAAGGCTGTCCAAATGCCACCTGCCACAGTGCCCTCACAGGCCACAGGGAAATCATGCTCCCTGCTGTGTGCCACCACCGTGCCCTGAATCCCACTACCAGAGAGGAATAGTTTCACCCAGTTTCTACAGACTCAGAAAAATCCAGGCCCTAGCTAGAAAATCCCTGTGAGCTGGTGAACAGGGGTATGGCAAAATTCCATATCCAGAGCTGAGGCTGGGCCCTGAGCCCACCCACAGACTTGAGTCTCTCCCCACAAAAAGTGTCTGACAAGAGCTTTTCCCATGCCTTGGTTAGGGCTGGGGAGGAAAGTCAGACGGTTCATCATTTATACCCTCCAGTGCTGAGGTGTAATTCAGAGGCTCAGCCACCCCAAGGACAGCCTGAAGTGGCCTCACTGTAGTACATGACAGAAGCTCGCTAAAGGTAGAACTTGTCTCTCTTGTCAAATGATAGGTCCCCTAGCAGAGTACCTAGCATACAGTAGGTGCTCAATTACTATTTGTTAAATGGATGGACAGATAGAAGGACAGATAGAGCAGAACCTCTTTGCCTTGGGACCCCAAATTCCAGAGGTTGTATTACGATTATTATTATTTTATTGTGCCCATTTCCTGTATAAAAATGTATTAGGATAATATAAGGGTCTATCTCATTAACCCAATGCCCTTGGGGGCACCCTATTTGCATCAGCCAAGTACACATTCTCCGTGCCTGAAGACATCCGTGTGGGCAGCTCCCTGGGCTCTCTGTTCGTTGAGGACCCAGACGAGCCCCAGAACCGGATGACCAAGTACAGCATCGTGCAGGGTGAATACAGGGACACCTTCACCATCGAGACGGACCCCAACCACAACGAGGGCATCATCAAGCCCATGAAGGTTTGTAGGCATGCAGCGATGACATTAGATGTGGGGTTTGGGGCTCCCCACATTCCCAGGACTCATCCAGGGGCTACCACAAGGTCAGAGGCCATCAAAGGTGTCCATTCTGGGTCAGCTCAGAGCTAGCCTTGCACTCTTAGAGCTTGTGACCCCAGAGCTGGGAAAGGGGAGCCAGGAGAGAAGGGTCAGTGCCTTAGGCTGGGTTACCCCAGAGGCAGACCTTAAGGCAAGGATTTGGGTGTAAATCATTTACTTGGGAAGTGACGCCCCAGGAGCAGTGCCACATAAAGGGAAGAACACAGGCTCCCTAACTATCAGGTTATCACTGCGGGCAAGGGGGGCACAGTCCCACCGGGGACATCTGAGGATGGTGTGGAATAGGCCTCAGAGTTGCAGGAGCTGAGCGGGAGGGAGCTGTGGGGTTGGCTGAGGGCTCCAGGGGGCTTTCACTCTTGCACTTTCTGGCCTGCCCTGGGCACCCGCGTCACGGAGAGCCCCGGTAGTGTTATAGGCACTTGCAGCAGAGAGCCATGGCAGGGAAGGAAGCAATGAGTGCTGTGGGGGTGGGGGGTGGCCACTGGCAGTGGCTACTGCAGACAAAGCAGTCAGACCAACTGTATCTGGAAGAGGAGGGAAGGGATACAAAATGCCTCTAGAATGGCCATGCCGAGGACTGGGGCTACCTGGGCCGGGGATGACCCATCTCAAAGGGGACATTCTAGAACCCCCCTGCCTGAACTGGGCCATTCCCCCAGGAGCACTCTCCTGAGGCTGTCCCTGCTCCAGTCCTGCACTGGGGACTGGAGGCACCCAGGGGACTCATACAATCTCCACAGCACCGAAGCTCCCAGTGAGTGGGGAAGACACGCATAGACCAACAGGGTAGCCACACGTAAGTGCTCCAGCTACCCATGCAGGGAGCAACTGCCTATGTCAGGGGGGCAGGACAGGTTCTGGAAGATGTGATTACCTTCGGATCTGTCTTCTTGAGGGGTGAGTAGGAGTGTGCTAAGTGGGCAAAGGCAGGAGAAGCATCTTGAGCAAAGACATAAGGAAAAGGCACATTGTTAAGGAGCTGTGGATAGAACGACTAGCTGTGATCCCCTAGAGAGCAGGACTGTGGCTTACCCACTGGGTGTCCTCAACACTTAGAACAGGGCCAGTCACAGAGCTAGGGTTGGGAGGCAGCCCCGAGGCTGCTGAGATGCAGTGGAGGCGGGGGGGGCAGCCGAAGATAGCCAGCGAGCCCCAGCCGCTCTCCCCTTCCCTCCTCTTGATGACCCTGGAAACACCGCTTCTCTGGGCCACAGCTACCCCACCCATCTGTAAAACTTGTGGGGTTGCTATGAAGATCACATGTCACATGCTTGGCTCAGAGCAGGTACTCGCCATACTTGTCCCTTCCACAGCCCCTGGACTACGAATACATTCAGCAATACACCTTCACCATAGAGGCCACAGACCCCACCATCAACCTCCACTACCTGAGCAGCGTCTCCATCCGAAAAACCGCCCGTGTCATCATCAACGTCACAGATGTGGACGAGCCCCCCATCTTCAAGCAGTCCTTCTACCACTTCCAGCTGCGGGAGAACCAGAAGAAACCTCTGATTGGCTCAGTGCTGGCCACAGACCCTGACGCAGCTCGGCGGAGCATTGGGTAAGCGGGTAGAGGGCATAAGGGTGGTGATGACCATGACGATCCCGGCATTGAGGTTCTTAACACTTGCTGGACTGACACCAGGACTCAAATGGGGAAAATGGCTTCTCCTGGCACATACATGGGACATGGCAGAGGCAGGACTAGAAGCCCAAGCTCTTCCACTGACGCGAGGGGCCAGGTGGGATCCTGTCTTGCCCAGGCACCCCACCCAGCATGGTCCTGGCCATTAGAACTGTCCAGGGCTGCTCTACCTTACAGCGGCTCCCACAGGTCCATCTAGGGAGATCAGATGGCCAAGAGGGTAACCAACTGAGAAACCCCTCCACTAAATATGTTTTACTAAATTTGCCTTCCCAAAACCACAAAAGGAGAAAGTGTTCATTTCACAGTGAAAGAACACAAAGATCGACAAAGAAAACATCAATAAATCCCACTCATGTTCATGGTTTGAGGTGGTCCTGTCACACCTTTTCTTCATGACTACACAAACATCTATGTACATTCATGGGGGATTTGTTGTGTCTGTCTATCTGTTCGGAGGTTTTGATTGTTTTTAAAATGTTTTGGGGCGCCTGGGTGGCTCAGATGGTTAAGCGTCTGCCTTCGGCTCAGGTCATGATCCTGGAGTCCCTGGATCGAGTCCCGCATTGGGCTCCCTGCTCAGCGGGGAGTCTGCTTCTCCCTCTGATCCTCCTCCCTCTCCTGCTGTCTCTCGTTCTCTCTCTCTCAAATAAATAAATAAAATCTTTAAAAAAAATTAAAAAAAAATGTTTTGGATCACACCACACCCATTTTATCACCACCTGTTCTATCTCCACTAGACTCCTTGCCCCTACCCTCTGGGACCAAAAATATTCATCTAACTCATACATTCTAGAGCCATGTAGCAGTTGATTTTAATCCAATCTCATTTTATTCCAGAGGGGTAACCAATTGTGCTAGGACCATTTATTAAGTCCTCATTTTCCCACCTTTGTTATATAATATACACGAATCTATTTCTGAATCCTCTATTCTGTCCACTGTTCTGTGGCAAAGCCATTCTGTTTTATTGCAGCAGCTTTATACTAAAACTTAGCAGATATAAGCCAAGTCCCTCCCTCACTGTTTTTTTACTTTCTACAGCTTTTATGCATTCTCAAACATTCACTCTTTCATATGAATTATAAAATTATTTTATCTGTTTTAAAAAAAAAATAGAATTCTAATGAGAATTGTGTTATACCAATTCAGGGAGAATTAGTATTTCTATGATATTAGGTCTTCTTACTATGGTCAAAAAACATGTCCCCAAAAATGGAAATTTGGGCCACATCACACAAGCTCTGGGACTACTACAGTTTTCATGGCCGTTCTATTGTAAATAGACTGTAATGATAATTTTTATTTCTTTACTGTTTCCAAGAATTTATTTAAGAGATTGATTTGATGTTTTTCTTTTCATTTACCAGTGGTAGGGTATTTTTTGTTTTTGCTTTAACTTGTTCTGGGATACAATACAACTGTGTTTGCATTCATTTTTTCTAGAATACCTAAGATTTTGCTTTATATATTTTAATTTTTCTATTCACAAGGGTTCATAACTATTTTACCTTCATTATGACTTGTAACTTTTATCCCTATGAAGTTACCCAATTTGTTCTGCTAAATACCTTACCTTTAGCTCCACACTGCCTGATGTCAAGTTTGCCGGTCCTATTTTCTTATTACTTATCTTTGCCTGATAGAAGTTTTCCAACCTGTACTTTCAACTTTTCTAACTTCTGCTTTTCACTTGGCATTAAGTTGTCTCTCGAAAATAGAAGGTAGTTGGTTTTGCTTTTTAATCTAAACTGAGATGCTTTGGGTTTAACCTATTTACATTTGTATCATAAATGATATGCTTGATCTTACTTTTTTTATCTTGTTACACATTTCTCATTTCTCAAACTTTATGGTTTTTTTCTTTTCCCCCATATTTGCTATAGACTCTATTTTGTTTTCATTTTTTTTCTCCTGGATGTTTGAATGGAATACATTCATTTTTACTTCTACCAATGAGACTGACTTCTACCTGTAAAATTAAAAATGTTTTCCTGGACATTTTCTACTTTAAAATATCACACACATACACACACACAGACACACAATTGCTTTCCTATGTATGATAAAGAAATAAATCATTTCATCTTAATTCCTCCCAAAGAAGGCTTTTTCTTTGTATTTCTTAGTTGGATGAAGTTAAGTTTTCATAAAAAATTTTCAGGACCCACCTCTATGGGTGACACACTTCCTGAGTTCTGGTATGTTTACAAATACCTTAGTTCCTTTGCCTTCTTATGTTAATAACACCAGATGTGCTCCTATAATCCTCAGAGTATAGAAACTTCACTTCAAAAATACTATCAATGTTTCTAGCATTTAATTTTGTGGGGACATCTCAGGTGAATCTGATTTTCTCCACAAGAACATATTTTTCCTGGGACGCCTGGGTGGCTCAGTTGGTTAAGTGACTGCTTTCGGCTCAGGTCATGATCCTGGAGTCCCGGGATCGAGTCCCGCATCGGGCTCCCTGCTCAGCAGGGAGTCTGCTTCTCCCTTTCCCGCTCCCCCCTCTTGTGTTCTTTCTCTCTCTCACTCTCTCTCTCAAATAAATAAATAAAATCTTTAAAAAAAAAAAAAAAAGAACATGTTTTTCTGTCTGGACTCTGTTCAGTTCCCTCACATAGCCTTGAAATTCAAAAGTGTCATCAGGATACAGGTAAACATTGATCTCTTTTGGAAAACTATGCCTGATATTAATGACTTCTTTTAATCTGTAGACTTGAGCCTTTCTTAAGATCAGGAAAGTTTTCTTTTAGTGTATCTTTTGTTATTTCTTCTGTTCTATTGGTTCTGGAATTTTCATCATTAGCAGCAAATATATATATTATATATTATGTGTTATATATCTCATATACATTCATCTCTCATTTCTTCACACCTTTTTCTTGATTTCTGGAAGAACTTTTCAAATTTTTACTTCATAAACTTAATTTATTTTCAATTATTTCCTATCTATTCCAGCTCCTTTTTTATTTCTTCCTGGCTCCAGTCCAGCTATCTTTTCTTTTCTTTTTTTATTATGTTCAATTAGCCAACATACAGTACATCATTAGTTTTTTTTTTTTTTTTAAGATTTTATTTATTTATTTGAGAGAGAGAGAATGAGAGACAGAGAGCATGAGAGGGAGGAGGGTCAGAGGGAGAAGCAGACTCCCCGCCGAGCAGGGAGCCCGATGCGGGACTCGATCCCGGGACTCCAGGATCCTGACCTGAGCCGAAGGCAGTCGCTCAACCAACTGAGCCACCCAGGCGCCCCCATCATTAGTTTTTGATGTAGTGTTCAATGATTCATTAGTTGCATATAACACCCAGTGCTATCTTTTCATTAATCACAAAAACCAACCCTAACTCTGGTGTACTGGATTATAGCACCTCCTGCCTCAGTTTTCAAAGTGCTACCAAGGGAGTCTTAAGGCACCACCTTCAGCTCAGCCCGGGTAGCATTGCTAAAATAGATGGGATTATCCCACCACTCTGCATCCCGCTAGGTGGTAGAACACAATGAGCAGTGAGAGGAGGATGGAGGGGCTGCAAGGGATAGATCCTGAAGGGCCTCATCAGTCATGCTGAGAAGTTTGCACTCAGCAAAGAACAATGGAAAACCATGAATTTCTCTCCCCTGGCAGATATTCCATCCGTAAGACCAGTGACAAGGGCCAGTTCTTCCGAATAACCAAGCAAGGGAACATTTACAACGAGAAAGAATTGGACAGAGAAATCTACCCCTGGTATAACCTGACAGTGGAGGCCAAAGAACTGGATTCTAGTGGTGAGTGGCCCCATATGCCAGGGGACCTGGGCTTTTCTCCTTTCCCTCATTCCTTCAAAAAAGGCACAATCTGTCATCTCAATCTCTGGAGGTATTATAAGCTCCTGCTGAAGCACCACTTGGCTGGAATAACTATAGAGCCTCCATCTCCAAGTTGTTCATGGACCAGCAGCAACCACATCACCTGAGACCTTGTTGGGAGAGTAGAATCTTGGGCCACCCCCCAGACTGAATTGGAATCTCATGCACATTCCAGTTTAAGAAGCACAGTCATAAAACAGCCTGCTAGACATCCCTGTGATGAGAATCACCTAAGACACCTTTTAAACACAGAGCCTTCTCTGGAGGTTCTGGTCCAGTGATCTAAACATGGGGCCAAGGAGTGTACATCAAACAAATACCACATGATTTTTATTATCATGGATGTTTGGAAAAGACTGTTCGCTGGGAGGGGAGGGAGATGATTTATATGCCGGTCAGTGGGTTGAATTCAAAATCTGAAGTACCCTCCAACTTCAAGACTATTAGGTTCTCCAGCTTAGTGTAACTTTTGCCAGAGGGAAGGGCAAGTATTGGAGTTTTGCATCCTTATAAAACTTAACATGAGAAAAATCACAGCTGCCCTCCAGGAGACGGATTAATATGCCTGCCTTACCCAGGAGACCACCAGGGTTCAGAGGGGCGGGTGACTTGACCAAGGCCCTTCTGGTGCTACCCTAGAGGGCCCCTGCCTCCTATTGCACTTCTGAGACTTATCATCTCCCCGCATGGCAGTCAAGCCCCAACTGCAATGGGCTCCCGCATGTTTTCCAGATCAGTCTTTGCCCTTTCTTCCCCATCTAATCTCATTCACACAATTTTTAAACTTTAAAAGTAACAGTTTGTTGTTCATTTTAAGATATGAGAGAAAATACAGAAAAAGAGAAGAAAGCATCCCCTCATAATCCCACCACACAGAGATAATTACTGTTAGCACTTTTGTGTACTTTCTCCGGTCTTTTATTTTTCTATACATATTTTTATATAACTGAGATCATCATATTTATATAAATATCATATCCTGAATTTTTACTTAACCTTATTCCAGAACTATTTTCTCATGGCACTAAAATACCATTTTTTATTACAATTTTTAAATGTAATTTCCATGGGCATTGTAAATGGCCACACATTCCATTCTTTTAAAGTGGTTTAATTTGTTAACCCCATCTCATTTACGTTGTTTACCTTTTAATTATTTGTGATTAATTTTATTGATTTAGATAAATTACTTTTATTTAAAGTAATTACTTAAACTATTGGATCAATTTGATTGTTAATTTAATTAAAACCTTCTTTAATTGGTTTGCATTGTCTAACTTTTTGATTCTTACAAGTAACTCTTTAGTAAACATCCCTGTGCATGAAGCTTGATGCCCTCTTCTCCTCTTCCACCCTTTCATCCAGAATGCCATCCCTGGTCTCTCTTCCAGAGGTCCCTATCCCCTCTTCCTGCAAAAAGGGCACCCCTCCAGGATTCCCCATCCACATACCTTCTATCTCTGGGGCTGGCATCATGAGCCCTTTCCACCCCCTGCAGGATACCCCACAGGCAAAGAATCCATTGTGCAAGTCCACATCGAAATTTTGGATGAGAATGACAACCCTCCAGAGTTCGCCCAGCCCTATGAGCCCAGAGTGTGTGAGAACGCTGCCCAGGGCAAGGTGAGTCTGGCTCAGTTTCGGGGGGGGCACACCCACTGAGGACAGGCTGAGAGGCAGCACCTCCTACCCACAGCCAGCCGGCGTTTCACTGAGCTTAATGTAACCTGCACGACAGACTTGAGGAAAGGGATTGATATCCCCATGAGAAACTGAGGCCCAGAGGGGATGTGTGAGGAGGGTGGTCCAAAGAGTGGCTTTGTGGAGACCATTTAGGTTAGTGTTGCAGGTGAAATGCAGCCATGGTCAGGTCTGAACCCAAAGTCACCACCACTGACCCCCCAGCCACCCCAACACCACCACTGACTGTCCCCCATCTTCCATACTGCAGCTGGTCGTGCAAATCTCGGCAATAGACAAGGACATAACGCCACGAGATGTGAAATTCAAATTCTCCCTGAGCACCGAGGACAGCAACTTCACCCTCACAGATAATCACGGTATGCATCAAAATAGTCAGCCTGGCTTCTGGCAGGGGCAGGGTTATTGGGAGTCTGGAAGCACCAATATCAAAGACCAAGCCAACAAATGGGGGAGCAGGTCCTGACTGAGGTCTTCAAGTTATGGGATATTTTGTACAACTCCTTACTGGTCTGTGCCATGGTCAGAGCTGCCCTGGCCAAACTGCCAAGTCCACACTCCCCAGAAGATGCTCAGGTCAGCAAGGAATATAGAATAGATATAGGGAGCAGACACTTGCTCAGTTCACTAACGAGCCAAGGGATTCCTTTCCACACCGGATCTCTATGCTCAGCACAACTGCAAATTCTCTATGAACTTTGAGGTCACTACCAAAGAGTCTAAATTGGAAATGTGAAATCCCAAATGCCAAGAATACAGTGAACTTTGTCTTAATTCAGCTACAATGACTACTTACCACCAGGTGGCCCCAGGACAGCATCTGGTCCACTCCTCACAGCCCAGAGGCTGGGATGTCAGTAATGGCCGATCAGAGCTTCTGATGAGCATGTGCTTACAAGAATGATGATGCTGAGTTGGTTGAACTCTAGCCAAAAGTAGACAGGCTTCCATGGCTTCACCAGCTTCCTGAGAAAAACAGAGAAAAATCCCTCTTGGGCCTCAATAGAGCCATCCTTCACCCACCGCGAGGCGGAATTCCTGCCTGTCTCTGATTGGCAAAACTGAGGTTTTGCCAGTGAGGATCCCTGTACCTGAGGATCCCTGTACGGAACAGCCACCACCACCTGTGAGGAAGGTCAGTGTGAGGCAGACCCAGGGGATGAGCCACAGACCCATCCTTAAGGAGCCTCCTGTGGGATGGGAGAGGCGGCCATGATGTGTTGGCAGTCAATGACAGACCATTCAATTGCTCAGCTGTCTTTAGCAGTAAACAATGTGGCAAAAATACCTGTCACCCCATCCCCCCATGTTCACCTCAATCCTACTTCAGAGAGGGTCTGCACTGGGATAGAAAGTTTAAGTGCCACCCCAGAGGCACCCTATGTACAACCAGGAGGCAAGCCTATTGGTGCCAGATTCACTTACAACATGAATGTCCTATTATGATAGTAAATGAGTATAGTGAGAAAACTCATTTCTCTCATGAAGTATCAGTGGCCACGTAGCTATTATTTTCGATTATAATAGACATAGTTACTTAATAACAAAATGTAACTAGCTTTCATTTGAAATGTAAATGATAGACTCCTTTGCTTTTGACCAGCTTCCTGAGTGAGCTGATCCCGAGGGGCTAGATAAATCCTGGAGCAGGGAATCCCTAAATCCTCTGACCGCCAGCATTATAACTTCCCAGGAGCCTGCAAAAGGCAAACTATCTGGCCTCTGCCTGCCCAGAGCCATTGAATCTGAAATGTGAGAGGGGGAGGGGGGCTGAGGGGAGGGATATGGAGGGGAAGGGAGAGCAGGGTTCTGAAAATCAGCATGCTTAAAAAGCTCTCCGGGGGATTCTTCTGTATGTGGAACCACTGATTGGAGCTGGGAAGGAGAGCCAATATTTGGGCCAGAGCACATTCCCGGTTCCATCCAGCCTACCCAGGAAATCCTGTTACCCATGTCATCACTCCCTCCGTGCCCCAGGGAATAAGTGCTTTGTTTTCACTTTCTAGTGGATTTTCAGGAATGGCAGAAACAGCCTTCAAAATTAGCCCAGTGCTAAAAGACTTTTAAACACTTTCTTTTTCCCCATGGTCGAAGCTTGGTATAATGCATTAATTGAGCCAAAAGATAACCACCTGTTAATGGAGCGGGGCTAGGGAAGAGGAGGTGGGGGTCAGACATATGGGTTGCTCACAGAAACAGAAAGCGAGGATTTTACATTTGGGCCAAGCCATTCTTAGAGGCTAGGTCAAAGCCACTGCCCAAAATATCCCCTCTCTGGAGGAGCAGACCCACACTGAGGCAGGGGATGCAAAGGGCGGAGAAGCAGCCCAGGCTGCATGTGGGCTGGCACAGTCATGGAGGCCTCCCTGGAGGAGGCAGGCCACACTGTCAGTGTGGATGAGCAGACAGGCACTCTGGATAGCAGAGCCTGACTGAAGCCCTGGTGTTTCCAGATAACACAGCCAACATCACAGTCAAGTATGGACAGTTTGACCGGGAGCGTGCCAAAGTCCACCACCTGCCTGTGCTCATCTCAGACAATGGGAGGCCGAGCCTCACAAGCACCAGCACGCTGGTCGTGACCATTTGCAAGTGCAACGAGCATGGCGAGTTCACCTACTGTGAGGAGATGGCAGGCCAGGCAGGCGTCAGCATCCAGGTCCTGGTAGCCATCTTCCTCTGCATCCTCACCATCACAGGTCAGTGCCCAGGAGGGTGGGGAGGGGACACTGGGGGCGCTTCAGAGGAGGAGGAAGAGACCAGAGATCCAAGGGGCAACCCTGCCTCCAGCCCATATCCCACCCTGGGCCTCAGGGTTCCATAGCAGGACACAGGGATAGAAGCGCTATCTCCCTGGATGCCTGCATCCTAAGGGTGGGGGTAGAAGTGGGGAAAGGGAGAGTTCATGGCCCCTCCCACACTTTAAAATACTTTACATATATGACATTCATTCATTCAATTTATACATTTTGAGCACTTACTACATTCCAGGCACCGTTCTAGGCATTTATTTACATGAACCCAATTTTGGAAAAAATATCTCTTTTGGAAAAAAAAAAAAATGGAAAATTTAAAAAATTCTAGCTTAGCTCACCTCCAGTGGCTTTCCTGCCTTTTTTAGGATTCCTACAGCCTTGATTTCTTTTTTTTTTTTTCCTTGTTTGGGTCTCAGAAATTTTAGGAGCATTTTAGGCCTTGCTTTGTTTGGGGTTACCCAGGGAAGCAGACCCTGGGACAAGGATTGGGGTACAAGTGATTTATTTTAGAAATGCTCCCAGGAAGCCCTAGAAGGAAGAGTGGGGAGTGAAACAGGGAAGGGAGGCAGCTGATGAAGGGAGAGTTGTCAATACAAGTTAATGGTGTGGGTCCCCGGAGCTTCCTGCCATCTGGGATGGGGAAGCAGTGGGGCACTCACAGCAGGTGTTTATCCACCAGCTCCCCTCAGCTGATGGTTGAGGGCTTCTCCCAAGGGAATAAATTCTTCTGGATTTCACCAGCCCTGAAACGGGGCAGGGGCCGGCCCTCTAGAGGAAGGTCAGGGATCGCCCTGTGCACCAAAATGAAAGGCCCCGGGGATGCTGTGGGGGCACCCGCAATTATCTGCTCCAGGCTTTTCCTGCCAGTGCCCGCCCTGGGTGTGCCACCATCCTGGCGCTTCCCTGGCAGAGAGTCCGGACTCAGACCCCCTTTTAATAATAACGAGTGATAATAATGATAATGACATCACCACCACACACAGAATTGCACTTAACCCCCCAACTACCTTAGCAAATATAAACAAAGCAGAGAGGTCGTCATGGGTCTGTCCCATGGAGGTGGGGGGAGGGGGGCTGGCTCCGACCCCTGGAAGGTGGAGGAGGGGGCGCGGGTACCCACTGAGTGTCTGGCCCGAACCAACCTCTGCGTCGGCTGAGAGGCTGGGCTGGCGCGGCCTTTTCCTGGGAGGAGGGGAGGACGCAGGTGAGCCGCAGGGGCCGGGTCTGACGGGCTCTGACCCGCTGCAGTGATCACCCTCCTCATCTTCCTGCGGCGGCGGCTCCGGAAGCAGGCCCGCGCCCACGGCAAGAGCGTGCCCGAGATCCATGAGCAGCTGGTCACCTACGACGAGGAGGGCGGCGGCGAGATGGACACCACCAGCTACGACGTGTCGGTGCTCAACTCCGTGCGGCACGGCGGCGCCAAGCCCCCGCGACCCGCGCTGGACGCGCGGCCGTCCGTCTACGCGCAGCTGCAGAAGCCGCCGCGGCACGCGCCCGCCGCAGTGCATGGCGGGCCGGGGGAGATGGCCGCCATGATCGAGGTGAAGAAGGACGAGGCGGACCACGACGGCGGCGGCCCGCCCTACGACACGCTGCACATCTACGGCTACGAGGGCGCCGAGTCCATCGCCGAGTCCCTCAGCTCCCTGGGCACCGACTCCTCCGACTCGGACATCGATTACGACTTCCTCAACGACTGGGGGCCCAGGTTCAAGATGCTGGCGGAGCTGTACCGCTCAGAGCCCCAGGAGGAGCTGGTGTACTAGGGGGCGCTGGGCCTCTCGTCTGGGGACCCAAACCACGGCAGCTCAGGCCAGTCGGACACCAGGCACTGAGCCCGCAGACTGTGGCACTGACACCCCAGCCCAGCAGCCCTTCCTCGTGGGTCCCAGAGACTTCACCACCTTGGGTAGCGAACTCCAGGTCCCTGAAAGGTCCAGGAACATACTTCAGTGACAGCTACCCCCCAAATGCTGGAAGATCCAGGCTGGGGTTCTGTCTGGGCTCGGACACCCATAACCCTGTCCCCTGGGACCACGGGTCCCACTCAGAGCCTTTCTGTGGCTCCTCAAAGCAGCTTATGTTCAATTTCCAGGGGGAGATAGTCCCTTGAAGTCCCTGAACCCCCTGGTGAGATTGGGGAGGTCGGGGGGGTCCTGGTGCCTGTCTGCCTAGAGGCAAAGCGCTGGATGGCATGGCCTGTGGGGCAAAACTCTCCGTCAGCCCAGTCCCACGGGAGACTGGAACTGTCCATCAGCCTACCCTGCTTCAACTTCCCCCACTCTCCCAAGTCCCCTACCCCTCCCAGCCTCTCCCCAGTCCTGTCAAGAAGGAGGAGGGGGCCCCTTGACAGCTATCGAAGGTGGGTCCTGAAATGACCTCGCTGGCCTGCCACGCCCATAACTACTGTACTAAGCACTGAAAATTCAACCAAAGTCAGGAAAATGGCTTGTTGAATTTTGAAGCAACTGTGAATCCATCCTGGAGGGACAGTGGAGACCAAGTGTGACAGATCACTTGGTGAGGGCAACCTCCACACCCACACCCTTTGGAGAGAGCCTGGAGTAGCTGTGACCCCCCATTTTGAGACTCATCGACAACCCCTCCAGTTTTGCCTGTTCCCAGAACAGAAGACCTCTCCCCTATATGCCTTGCCTGGTCACTCACTCATGCT
Source organism: Mirounga leonina (assembly GCF_011800145.1). Taxonomy (NCBI): domain Eukaryota; kingdom Metazoa; phylum Chordata; class Mammalia; order Carnivora; family Phocidae; genus Mirounga; species Mirounga leonina. The sequence continues at coordinate 19,200,425 of NW_023270469.1, read as the reverse complement.
CTTTCTCTCTTTCGATCTACTCCTTATCTCTTGACTTCAAGGCCCTCAAAATCTGACCCTCAGCAACTCTGGCCAAAGTCCAAACCCAAACATGACTGCACTACAGAACTGTGCCATTTGCCTTTAGGCACCTCGTTGTTGCCACATCTCAGGAAACCCCTGCAGGGCCCCCACACCCTGCAAAAAGCAAGGCCCCTGCCCTGTCCACACCCTGTGGTTATCTGTGCATCTCCCACTTTCAGCCAAATATGGAACATTACATTGCAAACATGTCCTGGGGAAGTGGCATCACTCAACAAGAGGGGGCAGGACAGGAGGGAAACTCTCCAACTCACCCTTGGTCATGGACTGAGGTTCCCCTCTGAACAAGGGCCCTCACACTTCAGGAGATTGTAGATAACACTGACTTTTTTTTTTTAACCAATATCTAGTTTTTGTAATTTTTTTGTTTACTAATAAAACTTACATATTTCTAGCTCTCACAAACATATAGAATAAGGGTTTTTGCATAATAAGCGGGTTGCTATTTAGGTTAACAACTTTAATTTGGGTTTTTTAGTTGGATGAACATATTCCTGTAACCTTCTTTTCCCTATCATTGTAGTAATTACTCTAGTGATAATGACTATATATAGGCCACACTGGGAATGGGATGTACTGTATTTTTTTTTATACCTAAATAAAGAAAAATCTTGAAATTCTTTTCTTTCTAGAGCTGAGAAAGCTCATGTGAGACACATACACATCACCACCACCACCATCATCATCAAAGGAACCCTGGACACAAGGGGACATTTGCAATTAGGATTTCAGAGACACTCACTCTGCATTGAAGCACAGAATAACACTGGACACCTAGTCCAGCCCTCTTTCTTCCCAGTGCTCAATGCCTTCACTCAGCCTCTGTACATGCCTCCTAATCCCACCTCCACCCTACACAACAGGCAGGGCCTCTGGAAGCTGGGGCTGACACACCATTTGCATTTGGCAAATGGACCAGGGCGGGTGAGATTCATCAGCAGTGAGGGAGGAAATCAATTTCTAATGAGCTGGTTGACAGGAGGGAACAGCTAGCACTGTATTGGGGTGTGTGGACCCAACACTGGAGTCTTGCCTGGAAAACCTCACAATCAAAATGAGAAGAGGAAACCTCCATGTCAGGTCTTGAACTGGGGAGGTATGGGTTGAAGTTTACTTCAACAAGGCCCCTGCTCCTTGACCCCTCCCAGCAGGGTTTCCTGGGGACTGTCCTCCAAGGATGATATTTTGTAAAGATCTCAGGGGTCAATTTGTCTTAATTCCCATTTTGCTCTAACTTCCTTTGTGATTTCCTTTTGATCCATTGGTTATTTGGAATGCATTATTTAATTTTCACATATTTGTGAATTTTTCAAATTTCCTGCTGTTAATGATTTCTACTTTCTTTCCCTTATGGTTAGAGAACATAATTTTTATTATTTCAATCCTTATAAATTTATTTCTGACTTGTTTTACGCCTTAACGTATGTTTTATCCTGGAGAATATTCTATGTGCATTTGAGAGGACTGTGTATTCTGCTGTTAGTAGTGGAGTATTTTATAGCTGTCTGTTAGATATAGCCAGTTTGTAGTGTTGTTCAACTCTTTTATTCTCTCACTTATCTGTCTAGTTACTCTCTATCCATTATTGAAAGTGGGGTGCTGAAATCTCCAACTATTATAGTTGAATTGTCTATTTCTCCCTTCAATTCTGTCAGTTTTTGCTTCATGTATTTTGAGTCTCTGTTGTTAGGGGCATATAGGTTTATAATTGTTATCCTGAAGGATTGACCCTTTAGCATTATAAAATGTACTTTTGTATCTGGTAACAATTTTTATCAGTCTGTTTCATCTAATATTAGTATAGTCACTCCAGCTCTCTTTCAGTTAGTTTGCATAATATATCTTTTTCCATCCTTTTACTTTCAACCAATTTGCATTTTTAATAGAAAGTGTGTCTTCTGTGGACAAAATATAATTGGATCATGGCAATTTATCCATCCTACCAATCTCTGATTTTTGATTGGCATGTTTAATCCTTTTACACTTAATGTAATTACTATAAGGTGAGATATATGTCTGCTATTTTCCTATTTTTTTCTATATCTTATATCTTTTTTGTTCCTCTATTACCCTATTACTGCCTTCTTTTATGTTAAACAGGTATTTTCTAGCATACCATTTTAATTCTCTTGTCATGTCTTTACTTTTTTTTTTTAATTTCCTCAGTGGTTCCCATTAGGTTATATTTAAAATCTTATAACAATCCAGTTAGAATTTTTACTAATGTAATTTAAATACTATACAAAACTTTGCTGCTATATAGCTCTACTCCCTCTTGCCTCCTTTGCACTATCCATTGTTGTACATATTATATTTTTATACATTGTATGACCATCAACATAAATTTATAGTTTTTGCTTTATACATTTGTCTTTTAAATCAGATAGGAGGGGGAAAGTTACACACAAAAATATGCCTCTTTAATTTTTTTTTTAAAGATTTTATTTATTTATTTGAGACAGAGAGAATGAGAGAGACATAGAGCACATGAGAGGGGGGAGGGTCAGAGGGAGAAGCAGGCTCCCCGCTGAGCAGGGAGCCCAATGTGGGACTCGATCCCGGGACTCCAGGATCATGACCTGAGCCGAAGGCAGTTGCTCAACCAACTGAGCCACCCAGGCGCCCTGCCTCTTTAATTTTTTATATCTACCTATACAGTTACCTTTACTGCTGATCTTTATTTCTTCATATGGATTCAAGTTACTGTCTGTGTCTTTTCATTTCAACCTGAATGACTCTCCTTAGTAATTTTTGTAGGGAAAGTCTGGTAGTAAGAAATTCTCTCCATTTTGTTTATCTGGGCATTAATTTTCCTTTATTTTTCCAAAATAAAGAATTCTTGACTGATAGCCTTTTTCTTTCAGCACTATGAATGTCATTCCACTGCCTTCTGGCCTCCCTAGCTTCTGATGAGAAATTGGCTATTAATCTTATTGAGGAAACTTTGTATGTGATACATAATTTCTCTGTTATTGCTTTCAATATTCTCTCTGTCTTTGATCTTCAACAGTTTCATTATGATGTGTCTGGGATAAATCTTAACAGTTTATCTTATTGAAGTTCATTGAACATATTGGATATGTAGATTAATATTTTTATCAAATTTGAAAGTTTGGGGCCATTATCTTTTCAGATATTCTTTCTGCCTCCTTCTCTCTCTTTTTACTCTGGGACACCCATTATGCATATATGAGTATGTCTGATGATGTCCAATAGCTATCTAAGGCTCTATTCATTTTCTTCATTTTTTTTGTTGTTGTTCCTCTGACAAGATAATCTCAATTGATCTATCTTCAAGTTTACTGATCTTTCTTCAGCTCACTCACATCTCTTCTTGAGCTCTTGTGAATTTTTCATTTCATTTATTATATTTTCAACTCCAGAGATTCCATTTGTTTTTGTATTTTTTTTTAAAGATTTTATTTATTTATTTGAGACAGAATGAGAGAGAGAGCACATGAGAGGGGGGAGGGTCAGAGGGAGAAGCAGGCTCCCCGCCGAGCAGGGAGCCCGATGCGGGACTCGATCCCGGGACTCCAGGATCATGACCTGAGCCGAAGGCAGTCACTTAACCAACTGAGCCACCCAGGCGCCCCTGTTTTTGTATTTTTTTTTTAATAATTTCTATCTCTATACTGATATTCTCTTTGGTGAGACATAATCCTCATTTTTCTTTAGTTCTTTAGACATGGTTTCCTTTAGTTCTTTGGATGTATTTTAAATAACTAGGTTAAACTCTTTGGCTAGTAAGTCCAACATCTGGGTTTCTTTAGGGATAGTTTCTATCAATTGCTTTTTTTTCCCCTACAAATGGGCTATACTTTCTGGTTTCTTTGTATGTCTCATAGTTTTTGTAGAAAGTTGGATATTTTAAGTAATATAACATGGCAACTGTGGAAACCATACCCTTGCTCCCCAAGGTTTGTTGTTTTGGTTTTTGTTGCTGCTGCAGTTTGTTAGTGGCTTTCCTAAACTAATGCTGTAAAATTTGTACTCTTTGTTGTGTGTGGCCACTGAAGTCTCTGCTTGGTGGTAGTCAGCCAATGAGTGGTCAGATACCCCCTTAAATGCCTAAAACCAATAAATCTCTCAGCGCTTGCTGAAAGGCTCTGTGTGTATGTTGGAAAATTTCTTCAAAGCTCAGGCAGGCAGTTTACAACTCAGCCTTAGCCTTCCCTTTCTGATTGCACAGAGCCTCAAGGTCCACCCGAATTGAGAGCTTGGGGTTTCCCCTGGTGTCTCCTGGACATGTGTTTAGCCCTACACATGTGAGTGGCCTTTTAGATTCCCAGGACTGTGCCAGAGTTTTTCAAATGAGTGGACAGCTCACTCCCCAACTTTTCCTTTTAAGATTTTTGGTCAGCTTCTTGTTTGCCTGAGCTGTTATCACTACCTCAAGCAGCTGAGATGTGAAAGGATTACCACTGATTGTTTTCAGCAAATGCCTTCAGGAAAAAAAGCTGTTTGCATTGAGCAAATCTCAAGTCAGGTGAAATAAAAGCAAGCTTTAAAATGAGGTCTTCTAGGGGCGCCTGGGTGGCTCAGTCATTATGTGTCTGCCTTTGGCTCAGGTCATTAGCCCAGGGTCCTGGGATAGAGCCCCAAGTCTGACTCCCTGCTCTGCGGGGAGCCTCCTTATCCCTCTTCCCACTCCCCCTGCTTGTGTTCTCTCTCTCGGTCAAATAAATAAATAAAATCTTAAAAAAAAAATAAAACGAGGTCTTCTAAGGACCACCAGACGGGTCAAATAATGACAATTACTTGGGAACTGGGCTTTGGAGGAGCTCCAACACCACTCTTCCCCTTCCAGTCATTGGTAGGCTGCTGATTTTCACTAGGATTGTGGGGCTATTGGGTTTCAAGGCTACTACAGGGCTGAAGAGGGGGGAATGTAACTAGGGTAAGTTAAAAGACCACAAAGATCATGGTTCTTACCAAGATTTAGCCTCTTCTTGTGAATAAACACTCACAGAATTGTTGAAAGTCTTTGGTTAATTCCCAGAGTTCTGAAAAAGTTGATTTTGACAATTTTTTCCAGTGTTTTCATTGTTTTTATGGAAAACAGGATTTCCTTATTCTGCCATTCCTGTGGATGTCAACCCCACCACCACCACCTAGGCTGGCTTTTGAGCTCAGTTTTCCTGCCTATCTAATGTCCAAATTCAGAGGCTTGCCCTCTGAACTCAGAGTTACCCAACCCCTGGATCTCATGAGATCTGTCCACTACCTTTTCCTCCAAGAAGCCTCTCAGGCTTCACATCACCTTCTATCCCTCCAACCCCCCAGTAGGGTCTGGCTCTGAGCTCCCAGCCACTCTAGCAACCTCCTCTCTTTGGTTCCTGTTTACCCTGAGGTTGGAGGAGTGAAGGCAGGAGGCTTGCCTCTGAATCTGTAGCCTCTGGTAGACACCACAGTAGGGCACAAACCCAGTGCTCCCTGGATTCTGCTAACTATACTGCTCCAGTGAATCCTGGGCCGTGCACCTGGCAAAAGTGGGCAGGAGCAGCAGAGGCTCAGAGCCCTTCCCCTTACCCCAGGTCAAATCTCTGAGGCTGACATGAAATTCCTCCTCATAGAAGACTAAAGTGAGGCCCAGAAAGGTTGCAACATGACCAAAGCCACACAGCAAGTTAGAGACTAGTGCTAGAATCCCCCCTCCTCGTTCCCCCAAAAATGTGGATCTGCAGGTGACTTTCCCAGACCTGGGAGCTGAAGGCTGGACCAGGAAGTGCTATCCATCTCCATTGAGCTGGTCGCGGGAAAAATTACCACTTGGGGGCGCACGACATAAGCAAATGCTCAGCAGCAACCCCAGTGCAGCACACCCTAATATCCTGATGTGGACCGCAGGCTCTGAGGGTTCTGGGCCTTGACCGAGAACCCGGATCAGAGAGGCAGCCACAAAGTCCAACCCCACAACCCACCTTAGGCTCTGGCTCTGTCCCTCCCCTCCAGCCAGGCTCTGATGTGGGAGAGTCAAGGATCTAGTTTTCCACCTTCCCGAGGAAAGAGAACACCTACATCCTCCAGCTATCCTGTTGGCACTGAGAACCTCAACTCATAGGGATCTGCTGGCCCTGGCTGCAGGAGCCTTTGGCTTGTAAGGGTCACAGTCCACTGCACAATCCCTCCCAGTACCAACCCCTGCCTCAGGGTCCATGTCCAGCACTCCTGCTCTTCACCAAATCAATCCTGGAGGATGGACTCTGGGCCAGAAAGAGTGTCCATCTCTGTGTGCCCTGGTTCCAGGCACCTCCCAGATCAAGGATACACATAATAAATCGTACTGTCCTCAAGGTGATGGATTGAGTCCTCTGATCCTCACAACCAAAACCCTAGTCCACCCATGAATCCCCCTTCCAAATATTAGCCTAAGAGGCACACATAGGGTACACCTGCCACAGTGTTAATTTCTGGTTATCTACAAGGCAAAAAATTGGAAACAATGGAAATATCCAACAAGAAATTGGTTAGGTAAATTATGGAAGATCCATTAAAAAAAAATACTGGACAGCCATTAAAAGTCATGTTGTTGGGACGCCTGGGTGGCTCAGTCGGTTAAGCGTCTGCCTTGGGCTCAGGTCATGATCCCAGGATCCTGAGATCGAGTCCCACATCGGGCTTCTTGCTCAGCAAGGAGCCTGTGCTTCTCCCTCTGCCTGCCTCTGTCTCTCTCTCTGATAAATAAATAAAATCTTTTTTTTTTAAAGATTTTATTTATTTATTTGACAGAGAGAGACACAGTGAGAGAGGGCACACAAGCAGGGCAAGTGGGAGAGGGAGAAGCAGGCTCCCCGCAGAGCAGGGAGCCCGATGCGGGACTCGATCCCAGGACCCTGGAATCATGACCTGAGCCGAAGGCAGTCGCCTAACCAACTGAGCCACCCAGGCGCCCCTAAATAAATAAAATCTTAAAAAAAAAAGTCATGTTGTTACATGGTGATCTTGAGCTGAACTCAAAGTCAAGCAAAAAGGCAGAATCCAATGCATTATTTATAGTTGGATCCCAATTTTTTTTTTTTACTAGTAGATATTCACCTCCAGATTTTGGAATTATGTAATTTTTCTTTTCTTCTTAATTCTGTGTTTTCCAAATTTTCTATATCAGCATGCAGTATGTTTATAATCAGAAAGGATGTTATTTTATGTTATGTTTTATGTTAATAGGTAATCACTTACTTGTAATTGAAAACTGAATATGATAAGCAAAGTTTATCCCCAAATATCATTTTTTAACATTGAGTTTTTGTTTTTTAAGTTTATGATTTATTAAAGCAACACTTTTTGTTTTTTAAATTAACCAAACTGCTTTTAAAACCATTGCTTTTGAACCAGGCAAAACTATTGTTGGAAGGTTTGTTAATTTTATTGTTTTGTTTTGTTTTTTAATTTTTGAAAGCATTTATCTGAACTTGGCCATGTGGGACCTGCACCTCTTAGCATTTGGAGTTCTTTAACACCAAAGCAGTGCAATTGCAGTCCATGGAATGAGAAAAACCTGGTTTTCCAGACAGGTGATCCTCATATGATTTTCAATGCATAGAAATAGCCTACATTACTCTTTCTCAAAGATATGAGAAAGAGCTGGGACCAATTTTCCACAGCCCATCCAGAGGCCATCTGGGGATGTCTAACGCTCAAGAATTTCACATGACTTTGCAATGTGCTTTCCTGGCTTGGGGTGTTAAAAGCACAATTAACTTATTACACTCCTGAATAATGGTTGCTGGAGGGATGGTTAATGATGTTACACAGGAAGCTGTGCAAGGAAGTTTTGGGTTTTGATGGGACTTTGAGCAGGAAGTGAGTCTTCTCATCAAAGGGAAAAAACAAAGCTCTACCTTTGAGTTCAAGGTTTTCCTGGCTAAGCAGAGGGAGACCTTCAGGCAGAGAGCGCTCAGCAGGAGAAAGAAAAGCCCCATCTGGGGCACCACATAAAGCAGCTAACATTTTGCAGAGCACAAAGAGTGAAAAGTGATCTGGGGCTTGCTTGCTTGCTTTCTTTCTTTCTTTCACACCAATTCTGATACAGACATATAACGAAATACTACTGAACAACAAAAAGGAAGGACAAATTGATACGTACAACAACTGGAATGGATTTCAATTGCATTATGCTAAATAAAAGAGGGTAGACTCCAAAGACTACATATTTCATGATCCCATTTATTCAACATCTGAAAAAGGCAAAACTAGAGCAAAAGAGAACAGATCAGGATTTCCAGGAGTTGGCAAGGAAGGAAGATTTGACTAAAAAAGAGAAGGTGCACAAGGGAGATTTTTGGGGTGACAGGACCATTCAGTATCTTATCTGTGGCAGTAAACAAGTCTATTTGTCAAAGTCATAGAACTGTACTCCCCTCAAAAGTGAATATTACTATATGTAAATATAGAGTAAATATTTTTTAATCGACATTTTTTTTAATGGAGAAAGATTTCATCAGGGTCTCATTTTATTATTTTTTTTAGAGAGAGAGAGTATGTGTGCATGAGCGAGGGGGAGGGGCAGAGGGAGCTAGAGAGAGAGAGTCTTAAGCAGGCCCCATGCCCAGCACAAGACCCAATGCTGGGTTCAATCTCACAACTGTGAGATCATGACCTGAGCCGAAATCAAGAGTCAGACGCTTAACTGACTGAGCCACCCAGGTGCCCCTATTTCATTTTAAAAATGATTGGTTACTGGTCACATCATTGGCACAAAAGACCCAAATATATGTACCTACGTGTTTATTCTGTCTCTAAAATATCTGTTGAACAATGTGCTAATGAACAAATTCCCTTGATTTTACTCCTGATGTCTCCTGAAGCCCTCTCCTCTAAACTGTGCCAGCCTTAATCGGGGCCCTCTTCCTTCTCTACTATGGTATTCCCCAAATTCTCCAATTGCTCCTTCTACCTCTAGCCTCAACCCCCACCAGCCGTTCTCCTGCAGTCACTGAAATTATTTGTCTAAAGTGCAAATAAGATTTTGCACTCCCTTAAACTCAACAGAATTTTTCAAACTTCCCATGGCTCTCCACTGTCAGATGACAGAGCCCAAACTCTTCAGCCTACTACCCAAGGCCCTGCATAATCTGGCTTCTCCTTAACATATTAATCTCTGTATTGATATATCTGCCTTCATGCCAAACAGTCTGTTATATTAAGCTGTTAGCCTTTCCTCAGACAAATGGTAGGTTGTCTTATTGGTCAAAATTTACACTGCCCTTCTCTGTGGGAGAGTTACACATCCTTAACCCATTGATGTCAAGCTTGGCCAAGTGATTCAATTTGTTCAATGTGAGTGAAAGAGACACTTGTCACTTTGCAGCAGAAACTTGAAGAACCAGCACACGGTTCCACCATCTCTAGTCTCTCTGCCACCAGCGATGAACATATAACATGAGTGAAAAATAAACCTTCATTTTTGCAAGCCACTGAGATTTGGCCGGTTGCATGCTATCACAGCATAGCTTAGCTGAACCGGACTGAAACTCTCCATTAGAACATAAGCTCCATAATTGTTCACTTTGTAAGCCCTATGCATAGTACAGACACATGGCTGGCACTCAGTACATATTTCCTGAACGAACGGATATAGTCAGTGAAAGAATGAACACATGACCTCTAGGCCTTTGCACATGTTGTTCTCTCAGTGAGAGACCATCTCTGCTTCTTCACTTGCCCAAATCCTCCTCAAGTCAAACCTCAAAGATATCCTCCTCCAAGAAGCCTTCCCTGCCCATCACTCTCTCCTCCCTAAGAAATCAGTGTATATTTCTGGTCTCATAATAACCTTCTGTCTTCTTGCCCTGACTATAACACCGTTAGGCAAGGCCAGATCCACCTCCCCTTGCTGGCCCTGTGCCCAGCACATGGTCCAGAGCAAATGGGTAGATGAATGAATAAAGGAGTAAAGGAGTAGGGAGCTTTCAATTCCTTCAGGTAATCACAGGCTTTCCCCACTTTAGGCCTTTGCTCATGCTGTTCCCCTGGAAAATCAGTCCCTTCCCCATTTTGCTAGCCTAACCCTTCTAAATCTTTTAGGGTCACCTGTCCCACCCACTATATATCCCTGTCACAGGTAAGTCATTCACTCTCTCCTGTTCCCACAAACTTAATACATCCCTTCAACAGAGCCCTTATCACATGGCACTGAGATCTTATATGGTCTATCTGTCTCTGTGAGCATTGTGAGGGCAGGCCCCGAGTCTGGCTCATCCCTATGTCCCCATACCTAAGAATCACAATGACAGCAAAAACAAAGACAATAATAAAGATAACCAACCAGGGTATGCTCTGGTTAGATAAACAGATGAATGAATATTTGAGTGAATGAATGAATGAATGTGAATGGGTTCTAGAATGTTCTTCCATTGTCCCTCAGAAAGCCGAGGCTCATCACCAGAGGAGAACTCTCCGAATGTGATGGGGACTGAGCTGGCTGATGCTTTGTTACCCCAGCTGACTGCTCTCCCAGGGCCCTGCTCCTGTCCCCAACCTCATGGGCCACATGACCCCATCAGTGAGTGCAGGACACTATAAGGATCAGCACACCGTCCGACTTCCCAATTCACTACTGACATCCGGCCTCCCCACCCCCCGCAGCAACCTGGCAGAGGTGTCCCAGAGCATGACTCCAGGGAAGTGTGTGCACCAGGTCAGCCCTGGAGCCTCCTCTAATCTGTCACTAACAGGGGACAAATGGAAGAGGGGAGGAATGGAGAAAGATTTGCAGAAAAGGAGGAACAAGAGGGAATCTGCCTCCATTCCAAAGTCAACATGCATGGCTACTTGTGTAATTGACTGCAGATGTGATCGGGAACTTGGAATATGACAGTGAACACCCAAGGTCAAGAAACGTTAATCACCTCCACATAATGCTTTCCCTCCTCTGACATTTGCTCCAGAGGATCCCAAGGGAACCAAGGAGAAGAGGGGTGAAAGAAGAAGCAGCACTTATCCAGAACTCATCCTAAAGGCAGACCTCCAGGAACTTCAATCATCTGGAAACCAACCGGGAACCAGAAGCAAATAGAAAGCTTCTCTGTAACTGATCAGTACTCATCAGAAATGTCAAGGTCATGTAAGTAAGGAAAGAAGGAGAAATTCTTACAGACTGGAAGACTCTGAGGACACGCAACCACCATGAGCAATGTGGGATTCTGGAGCAGATCCTGAAACAGAAGAAAATTTGAGGAAAACTGGTGAAATTCACCTAAAGGACAATAATTGTATTGTACCACTGTTCATTTCCTGGTTTTGATCACTGGACTATGGTTTTGGAAGTTGTTATCATTAGGGGAAGCTGGATGAAGGATACACATGAACTCCATTTTTGCAATATTTTTTATAGGTCTGAAAGTGTCTTACAATAAAAAGTGTGCTTTGTTTTGCCTTCCAAAGGACTTGTACGCAGCCATCGTTCTCCTGCTAAAAATGCAGTCATGCTCACCCAACCTGGTTTTCCTGAATTGGCTGTGAATCTAGCTTATTTATTTAGCAGTCATGGAGATTGTTGGCTCAAGAAACCTACAGTTCTTCTGTGAAGCTTTGAAGTATCAATTGGGAGGAGGAGGAGGAGGAGGAGAGCTGAAAATGATACATCGAGAAGGGCAGGGAGAGAGAAAGCGCTGTGGTGATGCCATGTGGGGCCATTTAGCACCAGGGCAGATCGGCCTATGCACCTGAAGAACCTGCAGAGGCAGCTCCCTGGTCCAGCTCCGTCGCCGGTGTCTTTAGGATCCAGTTCCATTTGTGCAGCAAGTGTTTATGGAGCCTTGAGCCAGACCCTGAGCTGGGGACACTGGGTTCCTGCTCTCCAAAGGCTCACAAATGGGGAGGCACGTGGGCACAAACACAGAAGAAAGTATTACACAATTTCTATCATTCTGAAATGTGAAGTGTGTTAAGGAACCCCAGAGCCCTAATACAGAGCAAGTGATTCAACCTCAGAAGAGACATGGTCAGAGAAGCTGCTGAAGAAGAGGGTCTTTGGAAGTCAGAGGCACCTAGAGCCTGGGGATTCGGGTGGAGAGTGGTTGGAAGGGAAGCTAGCAAAGTGGGCAGAGACCAGATCAGAATGAATCTTGACTCATTTCCAGTGTGGACTTGACTTAGCTAGAGGAAGCTCCTGAAGGTCTTAAGCAAGGACACGGGTTGATTTAAGGAAGCTCCACGGTTGCAGTGTGGAGGGGTGTCCTTTCTTCCAGACTGAATTGAGAAGTTATATCAAGGCCACTGAGTGCCCTGTTTTAGGGGGCGGAATGCCTGCAGCACATTGTGTGAGGGTGAAAATGAACAAGGCGATAGTCCCAACAGAGATGCTGAGAAACAGCTCCTTCCCCGCAGGGCTGAATTCAGAAGACTCTGCTGTCCACCAGGCTGCCCTGCCTTTCCCCACGTGTAAAGGCTCAGCTGCTCCATGCTGGGGTGTGAATGGTTCGTACACTGTGCTGCATTCAGATGGCAGAGTTACTATACTTCTAGGGCACGAGTTCTCCTGGCAGCATTTCAAATCCATCCCAGTCAGCTCAAAATGAATAGCAGCCAGACTGCCTCCTAAGGGAGGGACAAAGGGGGGCCTCTCTCTTTCTGACCATCTAGGCTTCTAGCTGTCTCAGCCCTCCTAAGTCGCCAAGCTTAAGAGGAGCAGGTGCAGAGGGCAGCAAAGCCCCCGAGAGTGGTCAAACCCGGTTTAGGATTCTCTGTGCTTCTGAGTCTTGTGGATGTGTGTGGGTGATATGGAGATGTTCCTGAGTCCCCAAGAGGCACCAGAACTCTTGACAGAGAGGACCAGGACAGAAAAGAGAGGCAGGGTTAAGAGTTCCCTTCACACTCGCTAGGTGCCCCAACAGAGGGGGCCATAAGCTAAAGATGCTGGACACCCAGGTCCCAAGCAGTGCTTGCATAAGACCCTTCTGCTGGACCAAGGCACTGAAAGAGCGAGCAATTTGCTACAGGAAGCAGAGCAGGCAAAGGGCAGGGCGGGAACAAAACCAGGTTTTTCTGGCTCCAAACTCAGAGCTCCTGACCCAGTCCAGAGTTAACTTCTCTGTGCTTTCCAGAACTTAGAGCAAAGGCCTCACACAATCCCCTGTGTTCCAGCCCTACCTCCCACAGGCAAATGCCTCGCAAATGCAACGGGCACCTACTATGTGCCAGGCCAGCCCCTCCTGCACCACATCCCTCCCCTGTAACTATCCCCTAAACGGGTGGTAGAAATGCCTGACACATAGGCAGGTTTTCCATAAATGTTTTCTGCTCCACTGGTTTATTCATACACCATCTTCTTCCAAAGAGAATCAAAGCCACTTAAAAACACACACATACTACGTATAATGTTTTCTCTAACAAGTGAGTAACTAGGAGCAAAGGAAATATACACACATCTCAATTTTTTTAAATAAGTGAGTGATTCAGGACAAGAGAAACACATGCATTACAATTTTTTTAAAATAAGTGAGTGAATTGGGACAAAGGAGAAATAAGGATAAGAAATAAAAGAAAAAGCTCAGGATGGCACTGAAAGACACAATCCCTGCATTTGCCAGAGGTGGACCCCAAAAATTGACTATAAGTAACAACCACTGGAGGGAAGCACCCTCTGTTGTAAGAGTCACAATATTCAAGGGATATCTAAAAATAAACAAAAAGAAAAAAAAAGTTGTTTAGAAGAAGTGAAACTATATTTGTTACCAAGCACGGAAAGAAAGTTGACTGATGGACTGAACAGGTATTAGCTCCTTCCCTTTACCCCTTTGCCTGAAATCCCAATCTCTCCTCCACCTTCCAGCTGGGAGCAGCCTAGACTGCTTCAATCGGGCAGATGCACAAAAAAATGGGGCACTCTTTTGCTTTTTTTAAGACTTTTTCTCAAAGTATAATATACGTACATTAAAATGCACATCAGTGTACTAGTCAGTGAATTTTCACAGACAAAATACGCCTGTGTACCCAGCACCGAGATCAAGAAACAGCATTACCAGCACACCTAAAACCCCCTCCTAGCCAATACCTCACCAAGGGCAAACTGCCCAGACTTCTAACACCATAGATGTGCTTTTCTTATTTTGGAGAATTATATAAATAGAATCATTCAGTGTCTGGCTTCTCTCGCTCAACCCTGTTTGTCAGTTGCCCATACATTTCTTGTAGCTGTAGTATGTTTATTCTCATTGCTCTATTCCATCATGTGGCTATCCACAATTTATTCTCCTGTAGATGGACAGGTTGATCCATTCTTGGTCAGGAAAATAAAGACAATCACAGGTTGCACATGGTTCTTTTTAACCTAGTCAGTAATTAGTTAATAATTTAAGTTCTTTAGTTCAGAGGATGCCAATGTTGTTTTTCTAAACTTTTAAATGAGACTCAAATGCACCATCTGAAAACTGTCAGTCTGGCAGCTGTCATCATTTTGATCACTGAAACCTATTTTTGTAACCAAAGATGTCTCAGTCCTGTGGCCAGGGAACCAAAAAAAAAAAAAAAACATATAGAAAAGCCATACAATTTTTTTTTTTTTTGCTCTTTTGTAATTAGACCTTCAACATTTGTAGACAACATTTATTGAGACTTCACTATGTGTCAGGAACTGTACTAAACATTCTGCTTGTACTATTCCTTTCAACTCTGACAACGACCCTGTGGAATAGTTTCACTTTTATTACTCTCATTTTTCAAGCTTTGTCCTCAGCATTTAGCATAGGATCTAATACAAACCAGGCACTCAGTAATGCTTATTAAGCAAGGCAGTGAATGAATGATAACAGCTACCATTTATACAGTCCATAGTATATACCAGAAAATGCCAAAAGTTTACATTCATTATCCTATTCAATCTTCCAAAAAAACCTGAGATGACATAGGAGACACCTTTGTGAGTTTTGTCCAACTCACAAATCCCCCACTTTCTCGGAGAACTACCCGCTACTTATTATGCACACGTCTGTCCGCTAGCTGCCAAGTTTGTGCTATATGCCCCCACCCCTCTGGTCACAGTTGATTGGACGTGAATTAGACATCTAATGCGGCTCAGCCAATCAGATTCTCTCTTGGGAATGCGGACTTGGCGTTGAAAGATGGTCAGTTAGTTTCACTTGTGGCCAGAAGTGAGGTGCTATGAACTCACCCCCAGCCTGGAGTGTGGACTTTTTATAGAATAATGGGGAAAGAGGAGAGAGGTGCAGAGACAAGAGGCAGAGTCCCTCTGGGTTCCCACCTGCTCCTCTGTTCCCCACTCTAGGACCTCAAAAAGCCCAGATTTGGATAGGCAAATAGTCTCTTTTTCCTTCCACTTATGAATAAACTGAAGCTTGGAGGAAGTAAAGTGACTTGCCCAGAGTCACAATCCAGTGAGTGGCAGAGCAAAGACTTGAACCCAGGTCTGCCCAGGTCTGCAACCTGAGCTGTTTCCTCTTCCACACACTGACATTACTTGGTCCAGATCATTGGGACCCTCCCAGATCAATCTTTCAGCCCTGCTGCAAGCTTTTTGAAGGCCAGGGCCACATCTGATTCATTATAGCATCTCCACCTGGAATGAACACTGTCAGGTGTCAGTGGTCAGCCACCAGGATGGAGATTTCACGGGGCCAAAGGAAACATCATGGCGTGGCTGATAGGAAGTTAATGGGTTTTGTGAATATAAATTATAGAGGCAGAAAAGTGGGGCATGGAACTGAGATACTTCCTAATGACCTTGACAGAGAAGCCAGTGAGCAACTGATGAAAGCCCATAGCAGCCATAGCTGGAGAGGGACCACCACAAAACTAAAGGTGGTATGAGGGTTCAGTATGCCACCCTGGAAAACAGAGAATACCTAAATCCTCCTTGTGCCACAAACCTCAGCCTGGCTGCCTTGAGTTCACCCTTGGCCAAATAAGTGAAGTGAGAATTGGGTTTGGGTCCAGGCCAAATGTGGGGGCCTGGCCAACCCCAGGGGCTGAACCCAGAGCACATCATTGGCCAAAGTCCTCATTCTGCAGAGACTGGATCATTTGATCCCCTCTGCACACACATACTCCACCCCATCTTCCACAAGGTAGTCAGAGAGATCTTCTAAAACACCAAACTGATCAGGTCACCCCCTCCAGAAAACCCTCATGTGGCCCCTGAGGCCCTAGCCTGTCATTCAAGGCCTTTATGACCTGCTATGGTACAGTAAGAAATAGATTTGATCCTTGGCCGGGTTCCTGGCACAAAGCTCCTAAAGCCCCTATAATCTACAGGGTGTTAAGGGTGATAGGAGCATCTTTTGTTATATTGGGTTTTGTACAGAGCTCCTAAGATTCTTGGAATTTCCTAAAAGTGTTAGGAGAATCTTTTGTTATTCATTATGAGCCCTTTTGATCACACCTAAGTTTATGCTAAGGAGGTGATTTCAGATGGGGCCCTTACATAGCCTCAGAATAGGTATGGTCATCAGAAAGACCAAGTGGTAGAACTTTCAGCTCCACCCAATGATCTACAGGAGGAAGAGTAGGGCAGGGAGGGGCAGGACGGGGGCGGAGCGGGGGTGGCTGGAAATTAAGCTATTAAAAACTCTTGAACAATGAGATTGATGAGCTTCCTGATAAGTGAACATGTCAAAGTGCTGGGAGGGTGATGTTCCCAGAGAGATCATGGAAACACCACACACTAATCCCCCAAAAGCTTGTGCTATGCACCTCTTCCATCCAGCTGTTCCTAAGTTGAACGCTTTGTAATAAACTGATCAACATAAGTAAAATGTCTCCCTGAGTTCTGTGAACTCTCTTAGCAAATTATTGAATCCAAGGAGGCAATTGAGGGAAACCTCTATTTAGAGCCAAAATTGTAGCCTTGTGATTGGGATCTAGAGTGGTGAGCAGTCTTGTGGTATTGAGCCCCTAAGTTATGGGGTGTCTCTGTGAACCTCAGGTAGTTAGCATCAGAATTGAGTTGAATTGTTGGACACCCAGCTGGTATCTGGGGAGTTGGACAATTGGTTGTTGGTGTTAGAAAACGCTATCGGATGACCCCAGAGTCCTGGGATCAAGTCCCGTGTCCAGCTCCTTGCTCAGCAAGGAGCCTGCTTCTCCCCCTCCCACTCCCCCTGCTCCTGCTTGCTCACTCTCTCTCTGTCAAATAAATAAATAAAATCTTTTTAAAAAAAGAAAGAAAACACTATGGACCTGCTGTTTCAGTCTTTGCTTATAACACACTGCTCACTCACTCAACTTTGCTCCCAATATTCCAAGTTACTGCATCCCTGACAGTTTAAATGAACTTTAAACTCAACTCAAGGAGCACAACCTCAAAAAAGCCTATTCTAACCTCTGCAGATTGGGTTACGTGTCCTTCCTTTGTGCACTTCCAGCACAGAAAATATACTGTTCTGTGACCATTGGTTTACACATCTGCCTCTCCTAACAGATTGTGAGCTCCATAAGAGCAGGGACTTGGTTTTTCTACATCATTTTTTTTTTTACCAGTACACAGCAGAGTGCTACACCTGTAGGAGACATCAATAAGTATGTATGGGATGCATGGGTGTATAGATGCAAATGGGGTAGATAGTTGATAAATGGGAGTATATGGATGGCTAAATCGATAGGAGGAAGAATAAGTGGATGTGTGGGAGGACAGGGAGGTGGATAGATGAGAGGAAAATTAGATGGATGATGGATGGATGGATGGATGGATGGATGGATGGATGGATGGATGGATGGAT
>NW_023270469.1:19061709-19182659 GCF_011800145.1 Mirounga leonina | reverse complement strand
GATGGATGGATGGATGGATGGATGGATGGATGGATGGATGGATGGATAGGAAGGTAGGAGAATGGATAGGTGGGAGGATAGGGAGGTGGATAAATGAGAAGAAGGTTGGATAGATGATGGATGGATGGGTGGACAGGAAGGTAGGAGGAGGGATAGGTGGATAAGTGAGAGGATAGATGGGTGAATGAGTGGATAAATGGATAGATGATAGGAGGGTGGGAGAAAGGACACATGGATTCATGGGAAGATAGATGGATACATGAATAGGTAAACAGATGGATGCATCAATCAATTCCAGTGCCTGCACATCTAAGCCTAGGGTTCAGTCCTCAGGTTGTCTTTGTGGCCCAGACTCCTCTCAGAGTTCTGCTGCCTGCCAACAACTCCTGAAATTCAACATGCATAAAATCAAATTCATATTCATCTTCCCCAAACTTCCAGTGTTCTGCTCCTCAGTGACTGGCAATACCACCATCCAGCTGCCCAACTAGAAATCCAGGGATGATCTTTGACTCTATCTACTCCCTCAACCCCCATACTCAAGACATCACCAAGTCCTGTTGGCTCGACCTCTGACAACTCAACCAACTGGTCTATCTCCCTCCATCTCCAGGGCCATGGTCACTTCTCTCCTGGGCCAGGGTGATCACCACCTCCCCGGCCTTCCCGCCCCCATCCTGTCTTGCCCCCCCAACCATCTCCACACTGCCAATAAAGCTGTCGTTTCAAAATGCAGGTCTGGTTATGCCACCACCACTCCTCCAATATTGTTTAAATCATTCTAATGCCTTCCATTACTCTTAGGATCAAAAGCAATCCTGACCTCTGCCTATTTCTCCTGCCTCACCCCACACCCTCACAAGGTCATACCTCCTGTAACACCGTCTCATGTTTCCTTGTGGCATGTCTCATCACTGGCACTTTACCTCCATCTCTGTGACTCAGTGGTTAATGTCGGTCACCCTCTCTAGGCAGTGAGCCCTACAAAGGAGAGACCATGATTATTTTGGCTTTACTTGTTTTGGGGCAGGCAGGCTTAGGTGCAAATCTGAGTTCCACCCCTAATTAGTTATGTAACAATTGAGCAAGTTACTTGACCTCCATAAACCTCTTTGCTGTACATGAAAAATAAGAAAACATTGTCCCCCTCTACAGAACACTGGAGTGAAAATAATGTATGCAGTGTGGCTAACAGAGGGGCTGGTCTCCATGAAGACACGTCATGACTGGGCTGTCAGCAGCAGCAGAAAGGTCTGTATGCAGACCCTGCTCACTCCACAGCCAGTTTACCCTGAAATAAGCTCTACCCTGAATACAAATCTTCAAGCAGGCCCAGAATGAAGTCCCCCAGAGGAGGGGCTGCCTTTTACATTTCAGCACCTGGAGACCTCTCTCAGGGGCCTAGAAAGGCGGCTTTCCTCCTAAGAGGAGACAGAGAGGGACAGCCCACCCCAGCCCCTCCAGCCAGGAGAAAGGGTGGTCAAGGCCTATTAAATCCCCAGAAGAGTTTAGGAACCCAGAGACCAGTCTTCTTAACATGTCCATTTCCTTAAGTCCCTTCCTCCTTCAGGAGTCTATGGAGGCTCTGCTGCCTACAGCAGCAGGCATAGCTTCCTTTCCCTGGGATCTCAACTCCATCCCCCTGCTGGACCTGGCGCCCCACAGTCCATCCTTCATTCAGACAGGCCCCTTTACCAGCCTGCCTACTCCTTCCTGATCCCAGGCCCTGCCCTCTGTCCTAGAAAGCCTTCGTCTATAAATCCTTTCCCTTCTCTCAAAGTCCCTCTTCCAGAAAGCTCTCGAGGATAGACCCAGCCTATGCTGATTTCCCTCTCTTCTGAGGGCCCAAGGCCCTGGTGCCTCTAATTAAAGACAAAGCACTGGTATAAGACCCATTTGGATACAATTCCAAGCTTACCACAGATAAAAGATACATTTTTTTAAGGATAAAATCATGACTGTTATACAAACGTAAATTAACATTCATCAAAGACTTTAGCCCATTAATCAATGAGGGAACCAGTAAGAGATTATACACAATTCAAAGGTGAATCCAAAGCACAGCCACGTGTATAGCTTTTAGGCCACCCCTAAGATATCAATTGACCCCACCTGACAATATTCCTGTGCATCTCAGTAGCCAAGAATATTCTGCATTTCAGTTTTCTCCAACTAATTAAACAGGAAAATAGCTCAGAGACCATGAGAGGCACAAACTCCCATAGAAGCAGATAACCACAGGTGAGGTAACACCCAATATTCTATTTAAAAGATACCTGGTAATCTTTTTTGGCCTATTTTAAAGTGCTTCAGCATCTTACTGGGTGTGGTTTAATGAGCTGTGGAACTCTGGAAAGTCACTTGAATTCAGAGTGCCTCAGTTTCCTCATCTGTGAAGTGGGGTGACAGTGCAGACTCCTCCAAGCTCTCAGCAGACAGGAGCTGCTTCAGGTTTGGCAGATAGCTCTGCACCTCAGCACCTGCACCTGAGCTTGCCAGCTCCTGGGCCCTAGAAAAGCCCTGCTCCCAGCCCCCACCCCTCAGGGAGCAGGGACCCAGGCCCCTTCCTTCATCTCTCCTAACACCACCAAGACACAGTCAAGAGGAAACCTTTAACAAGAATCGGAGGGAAAGAGGAAAAGGCTTGGAAAAGCTGGTGGGATAGGTTTCCCTCCCTTCCCACCTTCCCTTTTTAGAGCATGGTGTGGTCTCCACCCCAAAACCAAGGCAATCTGGGGAGCAGGGCCCTTTGTAATGTAATTCAAGGCTGGTAAGATGCTTTTGACATAATTCTGTATAAGGGATATACTACCAACAGGTAACCTTCCCGAAAGGTCTAATGGATTTTCAGACAAATAGCCCAGAAGCCAGACCCACCCTGATGGACTTTCCCCCTCCCTTCCTCACCCCTAGTATCAGAAGATTCTCCCCAACCATAGAATTGGAAGTTGACCATACCCTACGAATGATGGCAGTAATATGGAGCACTCTCTAGGGCAAATCCCCATAGCCTGGCGCTTGAGGACTCTCGGGGCATCTCACTGACACTGTGTGACCTCTGGAAGTCTCCTCCTCCAGCCTCCCTACCCCGCCTCCACCCTGCTCTTGGTCAAGCAGCCCCTAAACACCACCATGCTTCCTTGGTGCCCAGGAGATGCCCCCTCCTCCAAGTCTGACCCCATCTAGAAGAAAACCTCAAAAATCTATGAACATAAAGAATAATCATGGACATGCACTAACTCACCCATGAGAATGATCTTCACAGTGTTGTCTCGACATGTGAAAAACTGGAAACAAACTAAGCACCCAGCAATAGAGGATTAGCTAAATAAGGTATAGTACAACCATCCGATGCAATGCTAAGCAGCCATTAAAAGTGTGAGGTGGGATAGGAGAAGAGAGACAGTGAGCAAGCTCACTCCACTTAAGGACACTTGTAGAGTTCTACAATGACAAGGAAAGAAAAAGAAACCTCAGCAGTAGCAGGGACCACTTTCTATGTTTTTCTTTTGCCTTTTGATGTTTCACAAGTGTCCCATGCTAACGTGTATTTGTGGATGGACAGATAGATAGGCAGATGGACACAGTTCAACTCCCTGAAGCTAGACTCAACACCACTAGGCCCAGTGGAAACCAGTTCTGGGTTCCAGTGTGAAGAACAAGCTAGATTTGTCAGACCACTGATGTTCAAAGGGAGGGCGGAGTTCATTTCCCTAGATGAACTCTTAAGGGTTAGAGCCTTCCACAAGTTCTCAAAGTGCCACCCCACAGAACACATACACACGGGCTTGCCAAACTGGACAGCTTACAGGTAAAAACCACTAACATCCAGAATATCCATCCTGCAAGGATCACCTGGAAGGTGTCTGCTCAGGGAGGTCCAGGTCACCTCATTTGTGTTGTGCAGTGGGCACAGCCCTGGCCTGGGAGTCCTAGAGCCTCCAATCTTAGCTCTCTGGCCCTGGCCTGTCCCCTCCTTTCTCTTTATGTATTCATCCATAAAATAAATGCATGGGGTTGGACAAAGGGACTCTCAGTTCCCCTTTCTTAGGACTCTCAGAGATGTTTCCCTTTATCCTGGTCCCATTCCCCACATAGCACATACGCCCCCATAAGAGCCCCAAATGGAGCTGGAATCCCCGGCCCAGGTCCCACCCTCTCCTGTTGGGGGGTTGGCGGGAGGCAGTAGAGGAGGCAGGGCCCAGAATGAACAACTACCAAAGAAGGCTGGGAATTGTCCTCACATTCCAAAGCCCTGGATTATACAGGTGCCCCGCCCTCCCCCCACCCAGGGAGACCCAAGACAAAATGAGCAACACAACTGGGAGTCAGGTTTGTTCTCGCCACCAGAGCCTACCCTGTCCCCACCCTCCCACAGTACCCGCAGTGGGGCCCTGCTTCTCTTTGGAGCTATCCCATCCCACGGCTCCTCCCCTTCTCCGAGTTTTATCATAAACATTTTTAGCTCTTTGTCCTTACGTTTTGTTTTTTAGACCCATCTTTCTAGCCTCCATCAACCAAATGGGAGTTAGGAGAGAGTCATCAAAGAAGTATAACATCGATTCATTCATCAAATTTAGAGGGCAGGCTCCGTGCAGGACCCCAAGGATTTCCTTCGCAGTCAAGCAGGGGAGACATAAATAACCGGAGAGCACCACAACGAGGCAGGGGGGCAATAAACAGAAGTTCTATCGTAATGAAGTAAGGGAGGCCTGGGGAATGAGCTGGACTTGTCCAAGGCCCCAAAGTAGGGTGTGGACAGCAGGTCCATCTGCCGGGGCCAAGCTCTGTGCCTGGGGTTTGCGGGGAGTAGGGTAGAGAGGGCACGGGGTGCGGCGAGGAGTGAAGGAAACGGGCAAGCTGACGGCTCAGGAGAGGAAGGCTTCAGCCAGGCCTAGCTGACATCCCAACATGCCCCAGAACTCACCTGCTGGCAACTGAGAGCGGAGGCCCTGCCAGCCTAGGCTGCCCCTCCCAGTGGCCGTGACAGGGTTCCCCCCTCCCCCCGCCAAGTGCCCAGTTTTGCCTCCGACCAAACTGCCTGGCTGGCCTTCCCTGCACATATCGTTGTCTACCCTTCTCTGCACACGTCTGTCTGTCCGTCTCTGCTCCCGCCTGTCCGTATGTCATTCTCTACACATGCCTGTCCGTCTGGCGCGCTGGGCACCCTGCATCTCTGGGCCTCCCCGCCGCGCCTGCTGTTGTGTGGGTGTCGGGCTGGCTGTGCGCAGAGGGGCGCGGCTCGACCCACCCCCTCCCGCGTCCCCCCAGTCTCAGGGATGACCCCGGCGGCGGCCCAGAGCTGCCGAAGCCTCGAAGCCGCCACGCAGCACTGCTGAAGCCGAGGAGGCGCGCCGCCTAGGGGGGCCCGGGAGCGGACGGCTGTGGCTTGGGCGGAGGCGCAGGGCCGACGGGCAGGCGGGCGGGGCTGCGGCAGGGCAGGGCTGGGACTGGGGCCGAGAAGCCGCCGCCGCCTCTGCTGGGGATCGCGGGCAGCAAGTCCGCTCGGCCCGGCCCGGCCCGGCCCCGCCCCGCCCGCCCCGCCCCTGCGCGCCGAGCAGGCCGAGGCGGAGCGGCGCGCCCCCCGCGACGCCCGAGCTCGAGCCCGAGCCCGAGCCCGAGCCCGAGCCCGAGCCCGAGCCCGAGCCCGAGCCAGAGCGCAGAGGCATCCGAGCGGGAACCAGAGCAGGAGCAGGAGCGCGAGTGGGAGCGGGAGCCGGAGCCGGAGCCGGAGCCGGAGCCGGAGCCAGAGCTGGAGCCACAGCCGGAGCCAGAGCCGGAGCCGGAGCCAGAGCGGGAACCCGAGCTGGAGCCGAAGCTGGAGCCGGCACTGCGGCGCGCGGAGCGGAGCGAGGCGGCTAAGCCGAGTAAGGGGCGTTGGGCCGGGGGCGGTGCTGGGGAGGGGCGGGAAGGGGGTCCCGGCCCCCTCCCCCGAGCTCTGCAGCGGCCCCGGCGCACGCACACACCGGGGGCACTCCGCGCTTAGCCGTGGCGCGCCGGGAGGGCGGACGGGCGGTCCGAAGCCGAACCGCAGCGCGCTCCAAACGGGATCCCCAGACTCCCGCCCCCGGCCCCCGCACCCCCGGCCCGGCCAAGGCTGCCCCTGAGCACGCCCTCGGGCCACGGAGGAAGCGAAGGTCTCCCGGAGCGTCCACCCCGTGTGGGCGGCATAAGACAGCCTTCCCGGTCCCGCGCCCTCGGTTTCGGGACCCCTGAACAACCCACCTAAGAAGGGGAAACTAAGACGCACTTTCGGCCCGGGTGGAAGAGGGAAGGGGCTCCCGGCTTTGTGGAGTTTGAAGCTAGAACCCACCCCCACCCTTGAGCCAGGAAGTTTGACCCTCCGACGGGCGGGTCACCCGGGCCGTGCCCCGGCTTCGGTGCCTGCCGGGCTGGCTTATCTCCGCACCAACGGTGGGAGAGGGGGCGGCCCCGCCGCACCTTCTCTCGCTTTGGGGCAGACTTTCCCTTGCGTGTTAAGTGGGACCCGAAGCTGGGTCCGAGGCCGCTGCTCTGGCTGGCTGCGCAGCGCCAAGCGGTACAGCCGCCTCTCCCCAAGCGCCCTCGGAGGCTCAGTAGTGCCCACCCCACCCCCGGCTGACTCGCGTAGCCCTTCCTCCCCCTCCCCCCTCCCCCCTCCATCGGCTCCGCGGTCTGGAGGCTGGTGCGCAGAAGACCCAGAGCTGCCCTCTTGATCCCACACCAGTGTCAGCGGGGTGGCCAAGCGGGGGTGGCAGGGAAGGCGAAGGCACAAGTGACAGGTGTGAGAGGCAGGGGCTCCAGGAGTTTGATCCTTGATCTTGATCCACACAGTCCCACCGGCACCTGCCTTGAGGATGCCCATCAAGACTCCCTCCTCAAACACCCTGACTTCACCTCCCTGTGCCTCAGTTTCCTCCACTGACAAGTAGTAAAGATTCTGTTGTGAGCAGAATGTTTAAGGGCTTTGGTACCGCAGGAGGGGCTTGATTGACTTCCTAGCTGTGTGACCTTAGACAAGGCGCTTAACCTCTCTTGAGCCTTAGTTTCCCCACCTGAAACATGGGGAACTTGTGTTGAACGGATTCAGTGAAATGCTGCTGGGGGCGGGGGGGGGGGGGGGGGCGCCTACCATGGGGCTTGGCACACAGCCAGGACTCAATTCAGGTTGGCTACAGGTGTCATTTTATGAAGTTTCCAGCATCAGTAGATGCCGAGGCAGAGTGAGTTCCCCTGAAGTGGTGGGGACATGACCCCCACCAAGCCCCCTTCAAGGAGGTCTTTGAACCCCCCAAGGACTTAATGACATCTAATTGTGATTCAAAACTTAGGGCCTGCCCTTTCTCAGACATCCCCTCCTCCCCAGGCTTTCTACTGCCTGGGCCAGCTTTCTCCTCCCCTACCACACCACATCCATCCAGGAGGGAAAAGACTCTATCTGACTGACTTTTCCTTTTGCCCTTGGCTGATGTCTGCTGCCCTGGTGGAGGGCTTCTTATGCATTTCTCACAATCTGTGCAAGAGAATTCTGCACACCTCTCTCCACTCTGCAGTTTGAGGGTGGGGGTGGGGAGGACTGCTTTCCCTGAGGAGCCATAGCCTATCAGGTGGCTTGGACGTTCCAGTTGCGATGGCTCAGACAGGCAGCAGAAAGCAGCAGGGGGAGCTACCACCAGGACAAGGAGACAGGAGGAGGTCTGAGGGGTCCAACCATGTTTTCATGCTGACCATGGTGTGTTCATCCAGGCCCCTGAGCCAGGAGGCACCAGAAATGATGAACCTTGGGAGGAAATGGAGCCAGTGGCTGACCCAGAGGTTAGGAGCTGGAAAGGTCCCCAGGAAGATATCTGCCTGTCTGTGCATCGGGGGCCTCAGACTCAGAGCAGAGCAGGGGAGACCCAGCACCTAGGGGAGGATGCTGGGATCTCTGGGGTGGCATGGAGGGTATAAGTGATAGGAGCACCATTGGGAAGAAAACAGAGATCCATCTTGTGGACACCCATGCTAGTCCTGGCCACCTGTGGCGCAGCTGTCCAGAACAGGGCAGGGGAGAGGTGGGTCTGTCCACATGTTGCCACATGGGGACCTGGGAAGACAGGCAGAGTGCGATGCCTCCTCAGGGCTCCTTCTACACAGAAATCCCCTTTCTCCTCTTCTTCCTCTGTACCCCACCCCCCCATTCACCCACTAGGATGTTATATCCCTGCATCTTCCATAATCCTCACTCTTCTTCCCAAAGGAGTTAATCAGGAACTAATTAGGGAGGTTTGTGTCTCCTGGTCCACATAAGTTTCTGGAACACAGCCCATAGGGAATGTGATGGGGATATGGGCATTACCTTCAGTCTTTGGGAATAATCAGACACATTCTGGCCTTTTACCTGAAGTCTTTGCCTTGGAAGTGCTCAGAGCACAGGGTAAGGGCCAGGAAGGTCTCAATCTGCTCTCAGCCTCCTAAAAGTAGAAACTGAGGCCAGGAGGGCTTCTGGAGCCCCTTAGCAAGTGAGCACAAAATAGAGCTGTGGCTGAGAGCATGGCTACTTGGAGCCAACTGACTGGGTTTATAGCATATGATTCTGGGCAGGAGATTTATCTTTCAGAGCCTCAATTTCCTCTTGAAAGTGGGAACAAATATTACACACCTCCCAGCAGAGTGTGAGTCTAGAAGAATAATAGGAAATATCAGGCAATGTCAAATGGACCTCTCCTGGTGGCCTTGCCATATCCACATTATGAACATACATTGAAACATGCTGTTTTCCAGGCATTTCCCTTTGAATTCTGACAACAGTCCTCTGATTTAGGTACTGAAATCATCCCCATTTTATAGATGAGAACACTGAGGCTTAGGAGGGTTAAGGGCTATCTAACTTTTCCCAGGTATAGAATACCTAAAACATCCCTATGACTCATCATAATTTTATGAGTTTATAAAATTGATAATTAGCACCTTGTATCTTAGATGATGTGTAATTAGTTATTGGAATGCTTCCTCCAGGAATATCTTCAATCACTTTATACCTCTATATTAATTGTCTATGGGCTAGAGAATTTTTAGAGACATCTTCCCTATTCAAACAGTAATTAAACTGACTTAAAAGAGCACCCCCCCATTTATTCCCTATCCCTCTTCTCTCCATTTTTTTTCCATAGCACTTATCACCCCCAACATCTCTATACCATATTCATTTATTGTCTTCCCTCATCAATATAAACTCCCCAAAGGCAGGGACTTTTAACCATTTTGTTCATGATGATATCTCCTATATTCAGAGCCTAAAATAAAATAGTACCCAGCACTTAGTATGCTTTGCAAATTATTAAGTGTTTTACAAACATAAGGTCTATTGTTATTATTTTTGCCAAGTATATAGCTTGCCTGAAAATAAAACATTAAGGTTCATGGCAGAAACCATTCCCTCAAAAATTTGGCAAATAGGACTTGCTCAAGTGCCAGGGAAATTTTGATGAAGGTTAAAAACAATGGAATTATTTTCCTAACATTTTTAATGAAGCTCCTTATCAGTAAGTTCAAAGACAGGTTATTTTTGTAAATCTTTACAATAACAAATGGCATGTTCAAAGGCAATTAAGTTAGCTTTAAAATTTTTCAATGAGTTAACTATCACTGACTTTTTGTTAGCATGAAAGGTTTTTTTCAAATTTTCATTTTAATGATTTTTCAGATTATAAAAGTAATACATGTTCATTGTAGAAAATTTGGAAAATCATAAAAAATGTAAAAAACAAAAATCCTCCTTAACCCCACTACTGCCCACTGAGCACAATGACTGTGAATATTTTCATCTATTTCCTCTCTAATCTTTTTCTATATATGAATATTTTCTCTAGGTTTTTTTTCTTTTACAAAATAAGGATCATGTTGTGTGCAGAGTTCTATAACCTGCTTTTTTAAAAAATATAACCTGGGGTTTTTTTTCCCTCTTAACATTATACTGAAAGTCTTTACCTATGTTATTAAAATGTCTTTAAAAATATGATTTCATGGCTATATATTATTCCATTATAATTTGCTCAGCCTATCCTCTTACTGGACAGTGGGGTTGTCCCCCTGCCATAAATAATGACTGTGTCATCTTTGTGGTGTTTCCTTAAATCAGGCTTCTCTGCCCACTTGGTCAGACCTATTTGCCAGTTGGTAGATGGACTGGTTTATGCACTTAGACAATAAATCAAGCCTTAGAGGTTGGGCCTTGGTGGCAGTGAAGAAGGAGGTGGCAGTTGATCCTATAGATGGCTACTTGCCAAGGAATGTTCTTCTCCATTGGGGAAGACACCAGCTGGGTCCCAGCCTCACATAAAGACCTTCCTGCAGAGGAGAAACGTTTCTGCCACCTGGGGACCTCCACCTCCAGCCCCAGGAGTTAGCCCCCGGCCTGATGAGGTAGATGGCAACCCTTTTATGATTAGTGTGTCTTGCCAAAGTCCAGAATCTCTGACTTTCTTCTCGCTCTGGGCAATGACATGCAAACGCACAGCTTGACAGAACCCCTGTGAGATGGTTTCATTCATTCATTCATTCATTCATTCATTCATTCATTCATTCAGTAAATAGTCCCTGGGCATTTACCACAGGAAGGACAGAGAGAACCAGTAGTTATCTAGGCTGTCTAGACCTAGAGTCTCCACATTACCCATCTCTGGAAGAGTCTCCATTTCTCTACCATCCCCCAGTCACCCAAGCAGAATCATCTTTAACTGCTCCCTCTTCCTCACCCTCTACATCTGATCTCTCTGTCCTGCTTCTTAATTATCCCCTACACAGCCCGCCCTGTCCCTCAAACCCACCCAAGCACGCTCCTGCCCAGGGGCCTTTACACTTGTCTGCTCCCTCTACCTGGAGTCTTCTCCCAGGTCTCTACCCAGCTATTCACCCTGCTAGCTCCCTTCCTCCAGTCTTCGCTTATAGGTCACCCTCTCACCGAGGCCTTCTGCAGCCACTGTACCCAAATGTTCAGTCTCCACCCACACACTGCCTCTGTCCTTCCCTTACTGTTACCTAACCAATCCCACCATTATGTTTGTGTCTCCTCTGCTAGCAAGAAGCGCGGTGAGGACAGGTTTAGTCAGTGCTTCCTTCACTTCTCTATCCCCGTCGAGCCAATGGATGCAGCCTCTCACTCTTTTTTTCCATTCACTCTCCCCTTCATTTAGACCCATCATCTCCTGCCACAGCCTCCCTACTCCCCTGCCACCTGCCTCCCACCCCTGGTCCACCCTCTACACTGAGCCCGGGGAGACATTCCTAAGGGAGACCGTGTCGTTCCCCTGCTGAAAATCCTCCACAGGGCAGTCTTGGGCGGGGGGCTCATTATCTCACCCTGCCCCTCTGAATCTCAGTGTTGACATCTGCAAAATGGGGGGTTTGTTTTGCGATCCCCTGGGCCGACGACACGTGACTGCGGTAGAGCGGGCGCCGCAGCGGCGTCACGGCGTCACGTGGCCTCCCCCACAGGCCAGCCCACTCCTGCGGCCCCTCGCTGTCCGCCGTCTACCGCGGTGCGGCAGAACCCTCCCGGGGCCGGCTGCCGCGCATGCGCCGTGCCGCCCCTGCACACTGCGCCAGCCCGGCTCCGCCAGCCAGGCTCTGCCCGCCAGGGGCGCGGCGCCGCCCCCCCAACCACATACGCATTTGCCCAGGTCCGAGTGTCGCAGTGGGCCCCAGACGAGGTATTCTGGGAGCGGGGACGTGAGGCGGAATGGGAGTGACGTGGACTTGCCGCACACCATTAAGCCACTTCAGAGCCTGGAGTGCCGCCGCCGCCCGCCCTCCGATTCCTAGCCAGACAATACAGTCGCAGATGAGTCACAGGCAGGAACGCGCCTCGCCTCGGATGCCGGGCTCCGAGACAGGCGGGCAGGGGGAGACGTGACCTGAGAGTGGGTCCAATCCCAACCCCCACGCCCGCAGTCCCCTCTTCGGAACTCGTCGCCCAGCAAAGCACAGTCTCAGCCCATCCATGCCAGACCTGGCCATCCACCACCCCCACCCTACTGTGTCCTCACTGCCGCTCTGGTCACATGTGGGGAAGAGCAGGGTGGGCACTTGCGCACACAGACACCTGACATCCAGCTCCTTTGTCTCCGTGACCCCAACCAAAGCTCCACCCAAGCTACCATGAAATCGTTTTCCTGTAGGTCCTCATGTTGAAATCCACAAGTGGGGGAGGGGAGGAGAACACGGTGAGGTTGGGATTGCCGCTTTAGGACCCCCAAAGCCCCTCCTTTTGTTTTCCAAGGGTTTTGTGTGACACACTAAGTGCTTGGTAACTATTTGAATAAACTGTTGCAAGCCAGAGATCCTGGGAGAATGCAGCAAGATGTGTGTGAGGTGCAGATTGAGTTACATGATGCAGGGAATGGTACCCTGGCTAACGTCAGCATCATTGTCACCCACGATGTCGGGGACCATCTCAGTTCCTTACATGGGCGTCCTTCCCCTCAGAAAGTTGAGTATCATTAAAAGGCAGCCTCAAAACTGCAGTCCTATGCAGTGTCAGGCCAAGGGAGATTTTTCTAGAATCCACGTACCTTTGAATGTCCCCTCAATGCCCAGCCCCAAGTGGATTCCCAGAGGCCACACTGGCCCACCATACCCACACAAGAAGCTAATAATCTAGAACAAGTTAGAACCAGAGTTGTCCTGGAAGGATGTCCAGGTGCTGTGGAGGCACAGCCAAAGTGACTATTCTGTCTCCCACAGTCAAAGAGGACTTCACTGAAGAGGGGTTTTCTTGAGCTGAATGTTGACAGCTAAATGGGAGTTTGCCAGGTAGAGAGGAAGGGAATGACATGCCAGGGAGAGGAAATAGCCTGGAGGTATAAAAGGCCCAGGGAAGGTCCAGGAATCTGGCCACCCAGAGCACCAAGGGTGTCAGATCTCTGTGGGGTGTCCCTGGTGTAACTGGGGAGCACTGGGGGGACAGGACCCTACCCTGCACAGCTCCTTCTCCACCTGTTCTCTGTGACCTTGGGTGGGTCAAGTCACTGAGCCTCAGTTTTCTCACCTGCAAAATGAAAATAATGTTACCCACATCAGGGGACATGTTGCAGTAATGGTGGTGCCATTACCTGGCATATGCACGTGTCTGGTGAATGTGGGTCACACCTGAAAGCTCGAGTGCCCAGAAGGCTTCCATATGCAGAAATGTCTACCCGACCCAGCCCCTTGCCAGCCTCCTGAGCCATTTGGAAACTTACACATTGCCCACCAAACCCCCAGACTGACCACAAAATATGCAATGCGAGGGTTCTTGGTGCCCCCTGCCCTAAGGCAGCCCATCTCCCACCTCCCCCACACCCCCTGCAGCCTCAGCCTTCATCTGAGAGTCACAGGGTCCAGCGGGAGGAAAGAGGAGGGGGTACAGGGGGCTTCTAGGAGAAGCAAGACCTTGGGGACAACCACTTGGAGTTTAGGGGGTGGTCAGCACCCTCCATAGCATCAGGAGCCACCAGCATGCCCCTGTAGGAAGTATACATTCAGCGTATTTTTATTAAGCACTCACATTATGCCACTTCACTAGAGAGGTAAGCAGAGCCCCAGGGCTGTGGAGGTAATGGTAGAAGCCAGGTCATTCTCCTAAGGACACTGGAGAGTTATGAAAGGGTTTTCAGCAAGGGAGTGACATAATCCATTTCGCCTTTAAGAAAGACTTCTCTGGAAGCCCCACGAGAGATGACCTGTCAGCCCACTTAAGTCCCCCTCCAGACACACACATGGCCACAGTGCACACAGACACACCCCCAGACATGAACACAGACCCATGTACACACATGTATTTTTAGAAAGCATAGATCCCAGGCCCTGAGATTCTTCATGAATTTTCTGGTGTGAAATCACAGCTCCCCAAGCAGCCTGCCACAGCAGAGAGACTTCTCTACTAAGCCTTGGGAGATCACATCCTACCCTCACTTCCCCCATCAAAACTCTTGTTGGTTTCTGTGGGGACTGGGAGTGGGCATCAGACCAGCATGGGGTTCACACCCAGAAGGCTGAGCTGGAAGGTGCCATCTGGAAAAGGGGATTCCAGGGTCAGGGGCAGCAAAGGCTCCCTCCCTCCCACCCCCTCAGACAGCAGAATGAACATGAGGTACATACCCCTCATCCTCGAAGCCGGTGAAGGGCATTACCCTGCTTTCCTCTGAGGACACTGCAGCTCAGAGGGGTGAAGTGCTTTGCCCAAAGTCACAGCAGAGGGATTGGACTTCTGAGCTCAGGCCCTCCAAAGATAAGTCTTTGATTCATTTATTAAACAGAAAAAATATTATTAATCAGTGCAATTTGACCAATGGTCTCCATCAAAATGTGGCTCCCATTGGAGAAAAAAATATATATATAATAAAAAGGATCTCTGTGGGAGACAAGGATGGGAACCTCTGGACCCACCTCTTACACAAAAGTTCTGTCCACAGTGTCATCCCCAGAATCAGGGAGGTCAACTGCCTCCTGGGACCTGGAGGGGCCAGGCTCTTTGCCTGTTGGCTTCTGGCTACAATCTTTCTCCTGCAAGAGACTACTGAGCTCTACATTCAGGGTCCCTGCTCAGCAACCCCCAAAGGTACAGTTTGGTTTCTGCAAGTCTAGTGACCACACTCCCTAGAAAGTAAGAATCATATCTCCCTACTGTTCATACAGCTTCATGTCACTTGGAGCTCAGGAGAGACTGAACCAATTCAGATCTTTAGCAGCATGGGAGCCTGGGTTACTTTTTAAAAATGTTCCCTCTCTTGCAAATTGGTATTAGAGTGACCTGGTGCTCTCTTTCTACAAAGACATTCCAGTATCACACCAAGTTCACATAGGGGGTGAGGGAGATTGGGGAAGAGACATTTTCATTCTCTTGGCCTTTATTAGGTGCATTCTAAGTGATGTGCTGGCTGGCAGTGGGGGCTTTGGAGTCAAACAGACCTAGGTTCTAGTCCCAGCCTGTAATTAGAAGCTGTGTGACCTTAGACAAGCTACATTACCTCTCTCTGAGCCTCAACTTCCTTATTTATAAAATGAGAATGAAAAAAGCATCATCCCCTTAAAGGTACTGGGATAACAGTAATAATAATAAGGTTTCACTTAAGCAACTCTAAACACCCTTCCAAAGCCAGCTCTGGGACCTTGAACCAGTTCCTCACCCTTTGCAGGTCTGTTCCCCTTCTGTGATATGAGGACCTTGGGCTGGTCTTTAAGGGTCCTTCCAGTTATAAGATGCTCAGAATGCCATGGTCCCTTGCAATTGTCTCAAGCAGTGGGATCTCACAGGTACATGAGACAGGAGAACTCCAGGGGATCTCTCATTCCTGTTCAGGGGTCCACCCAGAGGAGATTTCCCCCCCTCCACCCATCACTGAGACCCCAACATGCTTTTGCCCCACCTCTGCCCCAGAACCCCCATACTCTGCAGCCCAGAGCCCCCCAGCCCCCTCCATGCCCAGAGTGGGCACATGCAATCAAAGTCCCCACCTTTTCGCCAGAGGTGGACAGCGCAGGGACATGAGTGTCCTGGGGGTCAGGGGCTGCTATGTGGGTGTCCCCATCATCTGCTTGTTTGTGTCTCTGCAGGTGAGCGGCGGATCCTTCTTCACACGAAGTTAGGACTCTGCACGTGGGCAGGCTGGCTCCACTGTTCTGCTCCAAGGATTACATGTCCTTCAAACGTCCCTGTCCCTGTAAGTCTCCTCCCCACATCCTCCATGGCTCGGGGCCAGGCAAGGGCTGGACTTGGAGTCAGGGTTGCAGAGAATGTTTCTAGGATGTTTGGCCAGAGAGCTCCAAGGGTCTGATGAGGGACTGATGTGCTATGACGGGCGGGGGGGCGGGGACACAGAAGACCCCTGACATCAGCAAGAGATATCCCCTTTTACCTGTCCCTCCATCTGTCTGTATCAGCCTTCCCAAAGTGTGGGGCGGGTTTCCTCTGAGGGATATTAATGGCATTACTTTTTTGGATTTTTTAATTCCATGGCCAAATGAATGTGGGAAATGCTGAGTGAGACAAGTTAAGTAGCTCTTGTGACCACAGGACTTTTCAGAGCCTTTAATGCAGTGATGGGTGTTGTGAGGCTGCCATAGGAAAGAAGCCCAGTGGCCTTCCCCAATTTAACTGACCACGAGGCATGTGTCACAGGATTGGTGCTCCACAGAACATACTCGTCAGAGTTCACTGTCCTAAGGAAACCCTCCCTGCAGTCTCCCCACCATGAAGCCCTGCATTTACTAATTCATTTCATCTAATGACGCCTTGAGATGATTTTGCCCATAACATTCTTCTCATGGCTCCCTGATGTCCATAAGTCCAGGTGATGGGCTCAATCAGGTGTACCCCTGGGGCTGAAGGCTACAGCCCCCTCTGGCTTACTCCCCTAGTCTCCACCAGCCCCACTCACCCCAGGGTCCCCTCACCTGTCCTCATGGCAGCCACCTGCTTTCTCTTATGGTATCTCCTGTGCCCCCCAAAACCACCATCACTTGGTGCAGTTTGGGAGGACATCCCTTCTCCTTGATGACTCAGACTACGAGTCTGTGTGAAATCAAGGACCCTGCCTTAGCACCCCCTTATCTATTTGTCATCTCCCCTCTCCCATGCTCACTCTAGCAAACCCCTCACCCCCACTCAGCAATGTCTATTCAAACGTGTACCACTGGTTACATGTTACACATCTTGGAGTTGGGGTCCTCTCTTCCAAATAGTCGAAACCTCAGCTGTTAAATCTTTGAACATCAAGGGACTGCTGCTGTGGGCGGGTAGAGAAAACTGGCCTATCGGGTCTGGGTGGGACCATCACCAGGCATGCCCTGGGGAATACGGCGACAGTGGGATTCACCGTCACCAGAGCGGTGTTCAGGGGGAATCGGTACAAGCTCGGTAAGGTCTTGTTCCTGTCATCACTGCTGCTGTGGCATAATCAGGAAATTGAAGCCCAAGTCCCAGGCCAGGTGAGAAGGCTGCCCGTCCAGGAACACCTGCCCCACAGAGGGCTGGAATGGTCATGTCCTCACCCCCCTCGAGCAGCTGGGAAATGAGAAGGCTGGTAAAGGGTAAAACTGGGCTGCTCAGTGTAGAGGGCTTTCTAGAACTTTCTGGGGCCAAGCCAGGCCCTGTGAAGCCCTGTCTACACAAATAGAGGCCATCAGCACAGGACAGCCCTCTGCATATGCACCCCCTGAGGATACTAGGATGTGGTTGGGGATATTCTGGGCTGTTCAGAAGCGGTTCCTACACAGTCGCCCCTCCCCCTACAGGCTCAGTGCCTGGCATGCAGTGCGCACTCAATAAATGTTTGTTGAATGAATACATGTATAGTCAAACACCGTGGATGAGGAGCTGGAGGCGGTAGATGGGGAAGCAGCTGCAGCTCCTGACTCTGCCACCAGCTTGGCTCTATGGTTTCAGGCAGCCAGTCCTCCTCTCTAAGATGAAGGGGTGGTCTGAAGCCAGGGGGCTCCAGGAGCTCACGGCTACTGGGAGGCTCCAGGGAAGGCAAGGGGAGCATGGGTGGGCACAGCCCTCAGCCCCTCACTGCCCACTGCCTCAGCCAAAGCAGCTGTGCTTATGTCTACGTATAGGTGGGGATCGGCTCAGATTTCATTGCAGGAGTGGTCACTGGCAATGGCAGGCCAAGTACTGTGGGGCTGTGCAGACCCACCCCTTCCTCCGTCCTCCCTCTCCTCCTCTGCCAGATTCTCCTCACGTTTTCCAGTCTGACTCCTTCCCTTTCTCCGAACATGTCTAAGAAGTATTCACTGTCCCCCCTTTCAGCGACCCCAACCTACTTCAGTCTGGCTTGTGTACCCCCACCCCACATCCCATCCACTTCTGTGTCACTAAATCCAGCTTCCAGATCTCCTTGTTGGTCACTTCAGCTTTTTCTGGAGGACTCCTCCTTTGGGTTCCCTGACTCTGAGCCCTCTAGGTTCTCCTCCAGCCCCTCTGGGCATCTGGGCCTCTGACTACCCATGGGTGGTGTCCCTTGGCAGGGGGGGAGGATGGATTCTTGCCACGCTTGTTCTGCCGCTGGGGTCCCCGGGGCGCGAACCCCACCCTGGACTCCCCCCTCCGAACACTCCAGACCTTCTCATCCTCACTCTGCTTTCAGCTGCAGCTTCTAGGCCAGCAGCTACCAAGGCTCTCTCTCTCCTCCCTGCCAGTTTCTGCCTGCCTTCAGATTCCTTCTTCTGTCTTCTGCTGCCTGTCTTCCCTGGGCAGCCTGCACCCCTGCACCTCAAATTCAGCCTGTCCCAGACACAGCTCTTCATTCCAAGCTGGCTTGGCTTGATTTTGCTCTGTTGCTTTAGGGCACCACCATTGACTCAGTCCCTCAAGCCAAAAATCTGGGAGAGACCCTCAGTTCCCCTCCAACACACCCATCAACTGCCCGAGGAGACCCAGGGGTTTCCAAATTACGTCATCAGATTGCCATTCAGGCTTTGCCCCCATCTGGGCCACCCTTTGGATTCAACCTGGAAATCGCTGCCTCAGTAAATGTGCATTGAACAACTGGACAAGTAAATGAATCAAGACGAAGCAGATGCCTTGTGGGCAGCCTCCTCAGCTCACAGACCAGAGACCCTCACACAAGTTCTGCAAGGGATGCAGAACCACGGAACTCCAGACATCCTAAAAACACCTGACACGGGAACATTCTAAGGAATGAAACCAGAAATCCCAGGAGGGCCCTGACATGGACACACACCCTCTTTTTTTTTAACACCTCCTTTCCTGTACTGTGAATTTAAAAATCTAATGAAATTGCTTTAACCTTCTTAGCTCACAAAATTATCTATCCCAGTACATAGGAAGATACCAAAGCCCATTAAAACCTGGAAAACTTAGGGTAGGAGCCATAGCTTGTTCCCATTTAGGTTTCCACATCCCTACCCCCTGCCAATTGAGAAAGGGGGTGGGGGTTGGAAGGTCCCCAGAAGGAAAAACAAACCCCAGTGTTTCCCAAGCAAGACCCCACTCCTAGGAGTCAGAGCTCAGGGGGCCAGGGAGAGTAAGCGGGAAAGGGTAGCCGATGTAGGGGGAGAGCCAGGCAACAGGCAGGGCTCTGCCTGGTTTCCACAGCTTCAGACACTGGGGGAAGCAGGGTCCATTGGCTTCTTGGGAGTCATGCAGGCATTAACTAGACCAGGCTGGGCCGACTCCTCTCAGGCACGGCCCACAACACGGCATCCCTCCCGCGCCCCCACCCCATCTCACCTTTCAGGCACTGCAGCTTATCCCTGCCCCCCAGTGACAGCCCCTCCCCCGAGTTCTGCAGGTGAGAAGACTGAAGGCAGAAGGCGGAGGCAAGAACAGGCAAGGGGAAGCCCAGAGGGCTTTGGCCACGGCAAGTGGGAAGTCGGGTCTTCTGCCTGCAAGTGCCAGGCTAGTGAGCCATTTTCCAGCCTTAAGCCATGAGGGAGGTGGAGGAGGACCAGCCTGGCTCCTGAGGAAAGCCGGAGGCGTGGGAGCCTTCTCCGTCTGGCCCCAGCTGGGCAGAGTGGCCCAGGATTCCCCCAGAACCCAGGCTCCAAGAACAGATGCTTCATAACCTCTTAGCCACTGGCAGATGGCAGTTCCACAGAACTCCCTGTGACATGGGGGTGGCCTGCCTTCCTCTGGCCGTGGGAGACAGATCTGAGGGAGGGGGGGTTTTGGGGACCCAAGAGAGACTGAGCCTGTATCACAGCAGGAAGGAGGCAGGGAAGGTAGCATCGGCTGATCCACGGAGAAGTCAGCTGGGCTTTGTCTCTGCTAAGCTCTCAGCCTGTCCACAGGCTGGCAGGAAATACAGTCTGGCCGAGCCTGTGGCCAGGCTTGGGTCTCCCTCAGAATCAGTGTTATGTGGGAGATAGTGCTTGGGTTCGTGTCCAACCTAGTGCTGACTCTTAGCAGCTGTGCTACCTGGAGCAAACTACTTAACATCTAGAAATTCCAATTCCCTCCTCTATAAATTGGAAATAGTCATACCAGCCTTGTGGTGTGATGTCAGATTTAACACGCTCCACAAGGAGAATCAAAGTTGGTGCCAGGCACTGAGAAGATCCTCAAAAAGCTTGAAAGTGCCATCCTTTTGACCACCTCCTCGCTACACAGCTTAGTATTACCCACATCTTTAGTGACAGAGCAGGGAAATGGAGACACACGGGGACTTCGGAGAGAAATTTGGGGTTCGGACCAGATACTGCTGTTTTCTGCTCTGCTCATTGTAACAGTGATCTCTGCAGAGACTTAGCTATCAACATAAGGAAGGACTCGAGGGCAAGGAACACTAATGACGGGACACATTCAGCATTTGCCGCTCCTGCGCCCAGAGCAGACATTGTTAATCAATTGCCGCACTTTTTGCTACTGAGCCTCC
Source organism: Mirounga leonina (assembly GCF_011800145.1). NCBI lineage: Eukaryota > Metazoa > Chordata > Mammalia > Carnivora > Phocidae > Mirounga > Mirounga leonina. The sequence goes on along the minus strand of NW_023270469.1, from coordinate 19,162,323 downwards.
CCGCAGTCTCAGGCTCTCTCAAACACAAGCAAGCGCTACCCAACGATCACTGGCCTGTGGAGTGAAACCCTTGTTCATTCCTTGCTGTGGTCTGACTTTGGAGTGGGCAAGGGAGTAGAAGAAGTGACTTCAGCTAGACATTTCTCTCTGAATCTCAGGTTTCTCGCCTGGAAAATGAGAGTTAATAAAAGGCTCCCCCTCAGAGGGCTACTGCAAGGATCCAATGAGGTATCACAGGTCACGGGCTTACAAGGCCTTAGGATCATCTCTTCACGTGGTTTCCTTAAAGCAACCCTGCAAGAGAAGGGTGGGTGTGCCCATTCCACACGTGAAAAACCGGAGCCTCAAGGACATGCAGAAACCAGTCTAGGTGACACAGTAAGAAAAAGAGGGGGACAAGGATATACCCCAGGTGAGTCTTTTGGGGGCTCAATTTTAGCTAAACCGCAGATGGCCAAAAGGACAAGGGTGGTGTCAAGCCCCCTCCTTCATCCCCACCCCTTGGCTGGAGAGTCCAGTCTGCAGCAGGACTTCAGGGCCCCACGAATGTTCTCTGGTCTAGCAGAGTCTGACTAGAGCGGCTGCTCAGCATCCAATCACTAATCTTACTTGTAAGTGCACATTTTATATTAGGGTTCCTGGCAGGAAGGTATCCACTTCAGCTTGAACGCCTAATGTAATACTATAGGTATTCGCCCCTTTTTGAAAGTTTGAGTTACGCCACTCCGCTTTTACGTTAAGACCTATGTTAGTACCTCTTTTCACTGGCCAGAAGAAATCGGAAGACGATGTTGCTTTTGCAAAAAGTAAAGACTGTTCAGCATTTGTTTCGAAGCAAGCCATTATAATAGAGGCAGCTGACACCCCAGGCAGCAAGAGCAACCCCACCAAGCTCCTTCCCCCAAAACCACGCCCAGCAGCATCTCCACATCCAGCCGCCAGACCTTGGAACTGTGTCTGTGAGCATCTGGGCCTTATCTCGGTTAATTCTGTGCATCCGTTAGCAAGATGTAGCCTAAGGTATCAGAAAAGCCTAAGTGAGCTTATTTTTTGGGTCTGGGAATGCTAGAACTGTTTTCCAAATAAATTGCTGATAATCGCTTCTTCACTTTACACCATTTTGGCTTACGAAAGGTTTCGTGGGAACGCTCTACTTTCAGACAGTGGGGGAAACCTGTAATGGCAGCAGTACCCGCCCCCCAGCTTTTGCAGTGCACTTCCAGGGGCAGGGTTCTTGCATTTCACTGCCCACCCCCCTCCACACCCGGCATCCAGCCTCCTGGCATCGAGCGGCACCCATACGCTGACAGCCCCCAAATTTACATCTCCAGCTCCAGACTCTCCCTGAGCTCCAGACTCATATATCCAACCGCCTGCCCCACTCAGATGTATGTCCACTCAGATGTCCACTCAGGATCTCTAGAGCATCTCAGATGTAACAGTCAAGACCTTAACTCTTGACTCGCGGTCCCCCACCAAACCTTCCCATCATCCTCCCCATCTCACTAAATGACAGCTCAGTCCTTCCTTGGACTCGGGCCCCGAACTTTGTCACTTTTTACTGCTCTCCATCTCATCCACTGCCAACTCCATTTAGCGGATTCACCTTTGAATCTGACTCCATCTTGCCCCCTGGACCAAGACACTCTTGTCATCACTTGGACCACTGTCCAGCCTCTTCTGCCACAACCAGGGAGTGTGGGAAAGGGAAAACTCTAGAAACTGAGCCCCGGGTTGGTGGAGGGGGTAGTGGTTTCTGTATCTAGAAATCTTGCCAAGGAAAGCACGATCCTCAGAGTTGTCTCCTATGCCATCCCAAAGCCAAGTGCACTGGGAGGAGAGGAGGTGGATTTTCCTGCAAACACGAATGTGTAAGGACATTGGCATCTCTGCCAAGAGCTACCCTAGATTAGCTACCCCGAAACTCAGCTCTGCCTGCACCTGGAACTGTGCCCAGGGTGACTGGGAAAAACTGGTTGTTCTATGACGTCACTGCAGAAGTGTGCAGGCCTGCTTGCTTTCCAGAGAGAAGAGAGAGGCCCCAAGAGAGACAAGTCACATGCCCCGGGACCCACCAGAGGAGGAGACAGGATTCAAAAGCAGGGCTTCTGGATCTAAGCCCAGGGCACTGGCCACACTGACCCCTCTGGGAGCTCAAGTACACTTCAGCTCCCAGAGTCCTCTCTATTTGCTTCTTTCTGCTTTTAAACACTGTGTCCTCCATCAGTCCCCTAACGGTCAGCTTCTAGGGGCTGCTCCCTCTGGCCACTGGCCCACACCTGGACTCCAGGTCTGCAGGTGATCGCTAGGCCTTGCTAGAGACAGTCATTCCAGAGCTATTCTCTGCCCATACACCAGGCTCTTCAGCCCCTGGATGATACTTGTCTCTCCCAGGAATGGGGGTAAGGGTGAGGATTGGGGGTGGTGCAATAAAAACAGCGAGAATACAATTTTATAATCGCAAAAGCCAGGGCGGGCCCCTCTTAAGTTGGATGGCAGCCTTATTAAAGAGTTTCTATTTTTGAAATTTCAGGTTTTCGGTTCAATGAAACGTAAAGGGTTGCTCATGGAATAATTGAAATTTTTTCAAAAATCTCCTTTCTTTTTTTCGAGGTATAAAGTTACCTCCAACATTTTAAAATATCGACAGCAGTCCCAACAGTTTCAGGACTGTGATTACAGCACACGTGGCTATGGTCCGTGCACCCCGTGGGTCACCGCCACTCCCTAAGCGGTGGGAACCACAGCCCTGGGCACCCCCCTTGCCCCCCAACACCACCCTGGGGAGGGAGTAGGATGATCAAAGACAGCTGCTCGATCCGGCGCACTGGAGCATCTACCGAGCGTAAAATCCAATTATCTGAAACAACATGACTATCAAATTCTCAGACACTATGTAATTTATAACAGGATTTGTATATTCAGAAACCTGTGGAGTGTTCTTTGAATGCTTTTAAAATATAAATTACATTGAGTATTAAATAAAAACACTGAACTTAACAGTGTCACCACAATCAGGGCGGAAGTTCAGTGTAGGGTTTAACGAACGTTTACCCATCATTTCTTTTTTTTTTTTTTTAAAGATTTTATTTATTTATTTGTCAGAGAGACAGAACACAAGCAGGGGGAGAGGCAGGCAGAGGGAGAAGCAGGCTCCCCGCCGAGCAGGGAGCCCGATGTGGGACTCGATCCCGGGACCCTGGGATCATGACCTGAGCCAAAGGCAGCCGCTTAACCGACTGAGCCACCCAGGCATCCCTACCCATCATTTCAATCTCAATTCCTGCTCAGTCCTAGCACATCCAGCATTTCTCTTACAGTAGGATTTATTTTTAAGTGCACAAGAACGAGAGGCCCAGCTCTACGCCATTGTCTTATTACAAGAGGCACGGGGATGGCAAGGTGATGAACACGTGTAAGAGGAGAAAGGTGCACACGGTGTTTTCCCTTTGTTCAGCCCTGGCTTTGACGGAGAACAGAAAGCAAAAACATATCATAAAAACAGAACGAGGGTCTGTTTGTAGGGTGGGTTCAGCACCCAAGGACCATAGTTCTACTGCAGAAATCGCTGCAGGATGGAGATACTAAAGGGACAGGAATATTGAAACATAGGTAGTCAGAGGCACCAAAGGCACTGGTCATGTGAGTCATCATCAAAAGACAGGCCGGGTAAATATCGCACATTTCCTGTCAGCTGCTGCTAAGACTTGCATTTTTCCAACTGAAAAGGAATCCTGCGGGGCTTTTTACTTATCACTTGTTTGAAGAAAGGCCGTTCTAGGTCCCCTCATTGAACACGAGGCCTAGGTTGCAAAATTAGTTTTCTTGTATCATCACAAGACGTATTATACTCTGTTAATACTGTTTGACACTGAACTGTCGTAATTGATGGTGCTGCTACTCTCTTGGGTATCTGGCAAAGAACAAACCCATTAGAGGGAAACAACTAATTGTGAAAAAGTGGATTGTTCCACAAAGATGTGAAGAAGGACCCTTTTGTGTCTTGGGATCTCTTAACCACTTCCAGGCACTGGTATAGACATGAACCTCCATGGGAAGCATTCCCCAATGTCCTGGGGCAGGTTGCAAATGATGAATATATTAAGAAAGTCTTTCAAAACCTTCTGCTTGCTTCGGCCACGGCCTTGACCCTGTTCACATCTCAGTCCTGTGTAGTTCCTTGGCCCCCTGCCCACCTTGAAGCCCAAATTACTACCAAAGATCTCTATTTTAATAGAGTCAAACATCAATTTTTTAATGGTATTTTTGTATCTGCTTAAGAAACCCAAGGTCATGAAGACATTCTCCAGTGCTTTCCTCTTGAAGCCTTACTGCTTTGCCTTTCACATTTAGATCTCTCTCTAGGGGATATCTTTAAGATTTTAAGGTTTCATTTTCATGTGCCAAGCATTCTGCTAGGCAGTGTGCTTTGATTAGTTCATAGCAGAGATTGCTGTTTCCATTTTATAGATGAAGTGATAGAGGTTCAGAGCGGTGAAGTGCTCAGACGGCGCTACCTGCAAGAAGCAGGGCCAGGCTTTGAACCCAGGACCGTCAGTGTCTTACTTAGCCAGAGCCTAGGACAAGACACGCTGGCGGAAGACCTCTAGGCTTCCCCCCCACACCCGGAAGGTGGCTGAGGAGCGACCCTTCTCAGAATATTGGTGAATAAAGGGCCTGGTACCGGAGCTGGTTTGGCTCCAAAGATCACTAGGGGCTACAAAGCAATCTTGGGGGTTCAGGGGATAAAAGGCTTTTCTCAAACATCCCATGATATTTTTAGGAATCCATGTTCCACAAACCACATGGTGAGAAATGATTCCAAAGCTCCATGGCTCAGTGTGATGTTAACAATCAGTTAAGATCACCAGGATTTATCATGGCCAAGAGGTGTCTGGCTTTGCCCCGTCTACTAATTTTTCTCATCCTACCTACGGAAATGACATATTAATAGATTTCCTGGTCTTAAACCAGTCTTGCATTCCCAGAAGAAGCCCTGTCTACTTCTGGGACATTATTATTTTTTTTTAAGATTTTATTTATTTATTCATGAGAGAGAGAGAGAGAGAGAGAGGCAGAGGCAGAGGGAGAAGCAGGCTCCCCGCGGAGCAGGGAGCCCGATGTGGGACTCGATCCCAGGACGCTGGGATCGTGACCTGAGCGGAAGGCAGACGCTTAACCGACTGAGCCACCCAGGCGTCCCTGGGACATTATTTTTAATACACTGTTGCCCTGGTGGTTTCCCAGATGGTCTCATAAATTCTGGGAGCTGTGGGAACCTCTGTGGAGCAGGGGACAAAGTCCCATCACCTCTAACATTTTCCAGAATCAGAACCCGCGAAAGCAAAAGGCCAAAACAAAACTTGAGGAAGAGAATACTGTGGCCCAAGTACACAGCTCGAGCCTGGACCAGCTTGTGGTGGGATAGCTGAGGATAATTTGCAGCATTCATAAATTTAACATGTTATGTATCAATTATTCATGAACTTCCTAGAAAGTCCATGTTGTAGTAAATGGTCATTTTTCCAAGCCATGATTTTGAGTCTCATAATACAAGCTGGGATGTGGGAGCTAATCCCCCCGCTGATGGGTGGGCCACGCCAGCCCCCCGGCATTTGCTTCCCAACACAATTACATGACTTCCTACTCATTGAACATTGACCGTGACTCAGCTGGTGTTATAAAAACCTGTGTATTTTGTGGAAAACAGCATAAGAGCCAACTTTAGGTGTTGACAAAAGAGGAGAGAAAATGAGGAGGTCGGGGCCAGTGATGATTCTAGCAAGAAAATGACAGTTTGGTGTGGGCCCAAGTGGAAAGCCTAATTCTGTCATGGCTTTGCTTCTGTAATGTCGGCCAGTTCACCATTTGCTCTGTAGAAGTAGGGAAAAGCGGGGCGCCTGGGTGGTTCAGTTGGTTAAGCGACTGCCTTCGGCTCAGGTCATGATCCTGGAGTCCCTGGATCGAGTCCCGCATCGGGCTCCCTGCTCGGCAGCGAGTCTGCTTCTCCCTCTGACCCTCTCCCCTCTCATGTACTCGCTCTCTCTCATTCTCTCTCTCTCAAATAAATAAATAAAATCTTTAAAAAAAAAAAAAGAAGTAGGGAAAAGCGGTTCATGACACTGTTACAGTAAATTTGCCAGCCAATAAATAAATTATCCATCAAACCAGAGATAAAACCTTAGCAAATGATAACAAGACAGTAAGCTTACAGAATTTGGATATGTAGAAGTGATAGTCCATGTGAGTTAATTTTGGTGAGTTTATTTAAGTGGCATCTTAATAGTGGAATAAATCACTTTCATCTTATATTTATGGAATCATGAAAGACCTATGGGTAGTCACTTAGATTTTCCAGTTATATTTTAATGCAGTGGTTGAGAATCTTCTACTAGGCAGTGGAGCATTCCCCTGGTAAGCCTGATCCGTAAAACAGATGAAGCAGAGCTACTCTGTGTGAAGGGAGAGCAGTGAGCTCCATCGTGTCCCAAGCTTCTCCTCTTGACACTGGGGCACCTGCATGGGACCTCCTGCCTCCCACGTTGGGGAGGTTCATTATGGTCTGATTCATGTCGTGTTCCCAGCGTCTAGCACATGTCCAGGCATGGAATATGCACTTAATGAGTACTGGTGAGTGGGTGGATGGGTGGATGGATGGATGGTTGAATATATGGATGGTTGGCTGAATATGTGGATGGATGGATGATCAAGTGAATGCTGAATAGATGCCCAAGTAGATAAATACATGGGAGGGTGGATGATTGGTTGGCTGAGTGAATTTATAGAGGATTGATAGTAGATGACTTCACATTCCAATTCTCCTTTCCACTATAATCTACCCCACTTATAACGCCACAAATGGCCAAGTAAAATGTTTCAGGATCTGGACATGACATTAGCTGAGTTCTTGTAGAGACGCATCCCCATCGTAAGAAGAATCCTGACCACCAAGTCACCTTTTCCTCACCTCCATAATCCCAATGTTTAGCTGCCATCAAGGTGACCTCCCTACAGCCTCACCCGAGGAGTACCTCCTCCTTTCCTGAGCTCTGTTGGGACCTCACCCCTCTGTGCTCCTTCCTCCCTCCTCTGATGTTGCTGGTTTGTCCTCCAAGACCCACCATGTGGACGTCCCTGACTCCACGCCCCCAGCACTCTGACATCTCTCCATCAGGCAACCTGGCAACCAGAGGATGGGTATCGGCAAGCAGGCTGAGAGGCTACCCTAAAAAACGGAGGAGGAGACCCAGAAACGCCCAACCAAGTCAGCCTGCCCTGCCATGTCCCCTGCCCCAGCCCCTCTGCACATCCCTGCCAGGAGGCTGGGACCAGAGGGAAGATGGCGCCTGAATCCTCTTCCCCACATTCCCTCCAATGACCTCACTGGCCTCATCCTGGTGGGCTCAGCAGTGTAGGAAGAAGTGCAGTGCTGAGGCCAGACTTGCCAGGGAAGTGGACCTATGACAAATGTCCTCAGACTTTCCTGTGACAGGAGCTATCAGTCAGATTTGAGTCGATGGCCCCCCTTTTCCTTCTAGCCAGCCTCTCCGAGGGAGTGGGCAGGCCTAGAGGCCAAAAATGCTGGCTCAGCACCTCCAGTGTCTCAATGCCCTTCCCTTGTCGACACTCCTCAGGGAGCTTCAGGCTGCAAAGACCGCTGCCCTGTACCCAGACAGAGGGACTGGAGAGCTGCCTGTGCGCTACACTCAACAAGGACTTGGTAGTGATCATCTGCCTCAGTTTCCCTGCCCTGCATGTTCCCAGACCGGAGCCAGCCCTGACCCCATCCCCCTGACATAGGACTGGATCTTGTCACCTTCCCTCACACCCACCGTGCGCACCCAGATGCCACCCCCTCCCCATCCCTCTCAGACCCATTCACCCACCCTGGAAGGAGGATGTTCAAGAATAAGTATCTCTTTGGACAGAGTGCAAGCAGGTCCAGAGAGGGCAGGGGCGTGCCGAAGGTCACATAGCACGTGAGTGATGGGACCAGAAACAGAACCCAGGTCCCCTGCCTCCACCCCCACCACATCCTGCTTGAATTATCCTTGAATTATCAGACATGCCTGGGTTCAAATCCCAGATCTGCCACAAAGCTAGGGCAAATCCTCAGCTCACCAAGAGCCAGCATCCTCATCTATAAATGGAGGGTGACAAAGGCATCTGGACGGAGAAGCAGCAGGCGCCAGACCCCGCCCCACATGCAAGCCTGGGTCACGTAGAGCTTTCTGACTCCGTTGTGGCTCCCAGTCCCAGCCCAGGACCCGAAGTCTGGAGGCAGAGACTTCCGCCTGGCACAGCAGTGGCCCATGGCCCTGGGTACCACCCCAGCCTTGGGACCCTACCCGCTGAGTAGGGAAGCATCAGGCCTGTCCCTGAGGCCTGCTCAGAGCACATCTTTGCAGAGAGGCAAAGGAACGCTCTGCAGTGGCCTTATGCCCATCAAGTGCGTTCACCTGAGCCCGGCTCCATACTCAGCTCTGCACATTGTGGGGCTATGGGCCTCAGCCTCCACTCCAGCTCCATGCTCCTGTGGACCCTGGCAGCAGCCTCCTCCCTGGTCCCCCACTTCCCACTCTGCTCCCCAGTCTGCAGCCAGAGGGCTCTCCTAAAACACTCTGACCACACTCCTTCACCCATGTGTTCTCTTTGCCCTGGGGATAAAGCACGGTCTCTTGATTCAACGTTCAAGAGCCCTCAGGGTCTGGCCCCTCCCAGCTGCTCCGCCTCTCCCATGATTCCTCAGGTGCACCAAGCCCTCACTGGGGGCCCCAAGGTTCTCCTATGGTGCGATTTGCCAGACTGATTTAGCATCCATCTGGAGCCCACCCCAGACCCAGACTCCTCAGTTAAGACCTGATCTACTCCCCTTTCCATTCCAACAATCTGCCAGTGCTCGTGAACATCTGCGGATCCCGCGTTTGGGCTAGATGGTGGGGTGAGGGATGAGCAGAAGGAAGTGCCAGTGGGTGAGTGAGAATGACAGAGAGGAGCTCACGTAGCCCGCCCCCACGCACCCAAGCACACAGAGCAACCCATCCCTGACTTCCCTCCTTGGGATTCAAATGGCTCCCCAGCTCCCTTTCTGTGCTGCCCTGGCCCAAGGCACTGGAGAAATCCAGTGACAAAACAGAGAGGACATGGGTCCTGCCCTCCAGGGGCTCCCATCCCATGTGGAGCCAGAGAGAGTATGAGTGTAGGCTCGGGAATTGCATAGAACAAGCTGGATCTGAGTTCTGGCTCCACCTCTTTTACTACCTCTGTGCCTCAGCTTCCCCATCTGTAAAATCGGAGGGAAAGACAACACCTACCTCTCAGGTTGCTGTGATGATTAAATGAGATCCTAGTGCTCATAAAGGGTCTAGAGCCTGACCGGTGCCGGTAAATGCTCCGTGAGAGCTACCTTAGTATTCACATTGCGCCTCAGTGGAGAAATTGCCCCAGGGCTCCTCCCCACAGTCCCAACCACATCTCTGGAACAGATGCAGAGATGGAAGATACACAGAAGAGGGGTCCCCTCCCCCAGCCCTGGACTGTTTGCCCCTCAGCCCTGAATACCTACTTGCCACGATCTCTCTCGTCCTGACACACGTGGGCTCCCTTCTCTGGAATCCTGGTGTCTTATCAGCAATGTTCAGCTGTTGATACGCTCCACCCTGCACAAGCGGTAGGTCATGGCCTGCTTTGACTACAATAAAGTGATCCAGAAGGAGCCAAGCATCGTTTTAGAGATAGGAACGTTTTAATTTATCAAGATCCAAAAAAACCCCAAAAAAACCCACATGAGCTCCCAGAGCCTAGTGCCTGGTAGCCACAGAATAGCAGCTTGGCTAAGAGCGTGGGCCTGAGGCTGCCACTGACCCGGCTCCCTCTCTGTGGGCTATGTGACCTTGGGCAAGTTACTTAACCTGTCTGGGGCTCAGTTTCTCCACCTGTTAAACTGGGCATCCCATCTCAGGCCATCATGAGAACTAAGTGTGTGAGGAGTACTAAGCATGGAGTGGGACACACAGTAGGTGTCCCAGAGATGGTAGCTACTCAGGCTGCTCTGTGGAGGGAGGGCGGCCTCGCAGGGAAGAGCTGGTACTTTGGGCACAATTTCCTCTTGACCATGGGCACCTTTGTAGAAGCAGCTTGGGAAGAAGGTCCAGGATAGAGGCAAAGCTTGCTTTATCCTCTGTCCTTGCCGCAGCTGGTGTGGGGGGACAGGGAGGCAGAGGGGTGGGAAGGAGGGCTGTCATCGTGTTGTTTCTCTGCCATCATATGTATCTGGCCCCGCGTTTAGAAATTACAAGTTTCCCTCATAATTTAAAGCAGCACCTACCTCTGCGGGTCGCGGTGCCTGGAAGATTAATCCCTCAACCGGCCATCAGGTGGACGCCGGCGCCCACGGGCTCCATCTGCAGGCACGGGTGAGGCCATCCCTGAGCCCAGCTGGTAATGAGACGGGCACTGCCGGGGGCGAGGCTCTCGTCTGCGGCCGACGGGGCGGACGCCGGGGCTTCTTCAAGGTGACCCTGAGGGGCCGGCACCTCATGCCGAGCAGAACAGGCACGCACCCTCACATCCAGCTCTAGGTGTCCATGCTGGGCACCTGCAGCCTGGAGGGGCCAGCTCTCCGGGAGCACGTCTGCCTTGAGTCATGGGTGACCGGTGTGACCCAAGCCATGGCAGCAGCGGGGACACACCAAACAGGACAGTCCGGAGCCCTGATGGCTGTGTGGACCCCTCCACACTCCTGGCTTCTCCGAGGAGAGCTGATGTCCCTGACACGCCCCAGCTCTGCCCTTGACTTCCAAAGTGAGAGGCCACCTGGTGAGGAGGAAAAGGGTGACATCGGTTGGACAGCTGGCTAGCCTGGACTTTACTAGAGAGAATCTGGTAGCAGGTGACCATGGCTCAGCTCCAATCCCAGCCAAAGCCCTGGCTACTGGCTCCAGAGTAGAAGCACGGGGCGCTGTGGTCACACTAGACGAGTGGGGCCAAAAGCTCCATTTCCTGACCAGGAGGAATCACCGTGAGGACCAATGTCACTTAGTAACGTCTGCCACTGGTCTCAGTTGAGGAAAGAGTGGCAGGCGTGCTTCATGTCCACAGCCAAGGACTCGAGTCCTCCTAAACTGAGGTCAGATTGGACAATTTAAACAGATCTCTTTTGCCTCAGAGAGAGACAAGGAGGAGCGCCCCTTTGCTACCTTTCATCTGTGGGTCTTGAGGAAAAATGGACAACTTAGGCTTAGGGCAGCTAGCTGACAGCCAAGGGAATAAAAAGAAGAAGCTGGCACTTCCTCAAAAACTCGAGCAGTCACAACGATCAAAAGCAGACATGAAACCAAATTCCGTACCTTGTTCTAAGTGGGGTCCTGAAGTCTTGAACTGTTACTGCCGCATGGCTGGTCTCTCCCTTCAGTGCATCAGCCTTCACTCCCTGCATCTTAGGGCTGTGTTCTTAGGTGCATATAGGTTTATAATTGTTACAACTTCCTGATGGATTGCCCCTTTTGTCATTATAAAATGTCCCTTTTATCTCTAGTGACATTTTTTGTTTTAAAGTCTGTATTTTTTTTAATATTAGTATAGCCACTCTGGGAAGCCTTCTCTGCTCTGATCCAACCCCTTGACATGTCTGGGTCAGTTACCATTTGATTTCCCTGGAACCTCCCTGGGCAGGTTTCACCCCAAGGCAGAAAGCCAGTGTCGGAGGCCAACAGAGTTGGTCCTCATACTTTGACACCCCCCCTCCTGGGTCCATCACCCACCCCTTTCCAAGATCTTGGTAAAGTTGACCTTCCAACCTCAAGTCTTGGCAGAGTAGAGTCCCTGTCTAGTCCTGAGTCTTCAGCTCAAGCCTCAGCTCAGCCAGTGATTTGCTGTGTGACCTTGGGTAAGCCTCTTGCCCTCTCTGAGTTTCTCTTTTCCTATCTGGGAGTTAGTTGAGCTCTCGGGCCGGAGCTGGAGAGGAGAGGAGGGGAGGTCAAGCCCCGGTAGCGGAGGCTCCTGAGGCAGGAGAGCAAAGCACTGCTTTGCTACCTACCTCCCTCGCACAGGTAGGCAGGACCCAGTTCCTGGGGCTGAACCCAGACTCTCCTCCATTTATGTAGGGACAGATCAGTGACAGGGCAGCAGGGCTGGAGGAGGAAGCCCCGAGCCAGTGTCCTCTGTCTCTCTGTCCGCAGTAGCTCGGTACAACCGCACCAGCTATTTCTACCCCACGTTCTCAGAGAGCTCGGAGCACAGCCACCTGCTTGTGTCTCCCGTACTGGTGGCAAGCGCAGTCATAGGTGTGGTCATCATCCTCTCCTGCATCACCATCATCGTGGGCAGTATCCGCAGGGACCGGCAGGCCCGGCTCCAGCGTCACCGCCACCGCCACCGCCGCCACCACCACCACCACCACCGCCACCGCCGCCGTCACCATCGAGAGTACGAGCAAGGATACTGTGAGTTGCCGTCTGCCCCAGGGCCCGGCCTCCTGTGACTGCCACCCAGGAGACGTGCGGGAGGCGGCAGCCCTGTCATGGGGGGGCGGGGGGTCAGGGAGAGACCGGAGGCACTCACCGGAATGCTCTCGGGCTCGGGAGGTCCAGTAGTCTGTCAAGGGGGACGCCAGAGGTCAAAGGGAGGGTGTGGTGCTACTCCCCAGCCTTGGCAGTGGGGGTCTGGTCCAGCTGGAGCCTGGATGCAGGGACAGAGGGAGACAGGGATGGGTGAGCGGGATGGGAGGACAGATGGGTAGGGGGATGAGGGGATGGGGGGGGGGGACGGGGCGGGGTGAATGAGTGAACAGACCAGTGGCTGAAGGGGAAGATGGCTGAGTGGGTGGCATGGGAGACGAATGGCCAAATGGGTGGACAGAAGGACACATGAAAAGAGCATGAATGGCTGGAGGGGGTGGATACAGGCGTGGATTGGGTGGGATGTGCGAGCACATGGATAGACGGGATGGCTGGGTGGATGGATGGAAAGATGGATAGATAGGAAGGTGGAGGGATGGATAGGTGGGGGGTGGGATGGGTATATGAATAAGTGGATGGATAAATGATGGAATGAATGATGAGTGAATGAATTTACCCCCAGAGAGCCTGCAAAGTGCACACAGAACTGATTGGGGAGTTTCCCAATTAGGAGAATCTCCCTTACACAGGGGTGGCTAATTCTTGGGCCAACCAGTCCCGGAAGTGTCCATCTGGCCAGAAGGCCTGAACTTTTTACAGAATGCAGCCACCTGACTCTGTCTTACACTTAGAAGGGACCCGTTATCCAAAAGCAGCAAGAAGGAGCTCAATTCATTCAATTTCTGAACGGTTGTCAAGAGCAGGAAAAAGCCTGCCCTGAGGCCTGATGGGGCCTCTGCCCGGAGTTGGGGGGCTGCATAGGCCCAGAGGCCACCATCACACTGAAGATGAAGCCATCTGGAGGCTCCAGAGCCATGGCAAGGCCTGGGAGTCTTTCCAGGACAAGCAGAGCTTGAGAGAAGGAAAGAAAAGAAAAATGCAAGAACTGGTTAGGTTGGATCTCATCCGCCTGGACCTCAGGAGGCCTGAAATCCACAGCCCCCTCCCAACATGCCCTGATCAACCAGCAGCTTTGTGCCACTTCCTTCCCCTTTCCAGAGTTAACTGGGTGAGGAAGGGGTCATCTTTTAGCAATTACAGCTCCCCACAGCTGCAGCCGGGGAGCTGAGGCAGGGAGGAATTGGGCAGTCGGGGGGTCACTATGTCCCGGGCACTTTTCACAGATAATCTCATTTAATCCTTACCGTGGTCCTGGAGGTCGGACCACTTTTTATTACCTTCCCAATTTACAGATAAGCAAGTTGAGGTTGGGGCGTTCAGGCTGCTATAACAAACATACCAGAAACGGAGTGGCTTGTAAACAAGAGAATTTATTTCTCCGTTCCGGAGGCTGGGGACTCCCAAGATCAAGGCCCCTGCAGATTTGGCACCTTGGTGAGGGCCTGCATCCTTCTCACTGTGTCCTCACACAATAGAAGGGACGAGCTAGCTCTCTAGGGTCTCTTTTGTGAGGGCACTGATCCCCATTATGAGGGCTCCACCCTCATGACCTAATCATCTCCCAAAGGTCCCACCTCGTACTAGCAGCACCTTGGGGGGGTCAGATTTCACTATATGAATTGGGGGGCAGGGGGACACAAACACTCAGACTGTAGCGGGTGCTGAACCTCCCTGGGGTCACCCAGCCAGGCGGACCCCAGATTTGAGCCCAGGTGGCCCGACCTGGGTTCCTGCAGGCTCCCCACTGCACAGCCCTGCCTCAGAGGGACCGGTGCTCACACCCCTGAGGGGCTGAAGGTGCGGGCGAACAGCAGCAGGGGCGCCCCACGCACCCAGGGCCCCGTCCGGCAGACGCACTCAAGACCTAGGGGCCCGGCACACCCGATGTTGCTCCTCTGGCAATGTAGTTAGGAGAAGCAGGAGAGCAGGAAGCTGGCCCTCTGAACAAGACACAGAGGGACATCACATGGCAGGGGACAAGTGGCCTCGATGGAAGAAGGGTGCAGCCGGTCAGTGGGTCGCCCTCAGTGCCCAACAAGGGAAGCTAAAGAGAAGAGTCAGCACGAATCAGGCAGGTGCTGAAAGCCCACCCAGCCCAGTCCCCTCTAGTGTCCCCAGAGGCCGAGGACTCCCCAAGAAGACAGCCAGGAGCACTGCCCAGACCCGGCCTGGCTTGTTCCTATGCTTGCAGCACCTGCCTGACCTTTGAGGAGTGCGAGGCTCCTGCCTGGGGAATGCCCACCGCCAATAAGGAGCCTGGGCCCCCCTCTCCACCCCCCCTCCCCGCCCCCCCCGCCCCGCACCATAAGGCGCCGCTGGTCAGGCCCAGCACGGCCAGCCTGCCCGCCTCCCAGGGCCCAACTCTTGCCTGCCCTCCTCCAGCTTGTCCCCAAGCACCTCCTTCACACTCCGCCCCACCTCCACACCTTTGCACATGCTCTTCCTAGGCCCACAATGCCATTCCTAATATGTCCCCCAACTGACAAAAGCCTACTTGTCTTTCCAGGCCCAGTTCAAATGCCACCTCATCCCGCCCAGGCAGGCTTGAATCGCCCTTCCCTGTACTTGCTTGGCATTTACCCACACTTCTACCAGTGCCCCTGTCATGGGACAGCTGGGTTGCATCAGGGAAAGCAGGGCCTGTGTGTAGCTCTCAGCCAGTGGGGCCCATAGCCCAGCACAGGATCTCACCCAGAGAAGATGCTCTGCGGTCCAGGGAAGGAACCACCCCATTTACTCCTCAATGCAAAGGCTGGGTTCGCCCATTTTATTTTTTTAGTATTTTATTTTTTTTAAGTCATCTCTACATTCAACGTGGGGTTCGAACTCACACCCCCAAGATCAAGAGCCAGCCAGGTGCCCCTAGCCCATTTAAAGACTGGGAAACCAAAGCACCTTGTTGAACAGCCTGAAAGTTCCCAGGCCTGAGCCTGGTACTTAGAGCATGGGAGAGGGACCCACAGTAAACCCTAAGCTGAGGTTTGAGAGGCCGACCTTGGCCTGGAGGAGAGAGATGGGCCTGGAGGCCGCAGGGCCAGGGCCACACGAGCGAGGCCCTGGCCCTGATCTCTGGAGTCAGTGGGGTGACAGCAGGTCAGAGCCAGGCCACGCCTGGCATCAGGCCTTTGCTGCCCCGGGCTGACTGGTGGCAGCCCTGCATCCCTGTCCCCAGGGGTACCCATTTGGGGGGCTCCCACCTCCCTGCCCCACTTATGTTCTCAGCTCTTGCCTTGGCACCTCCTTGGGGCCTCAGTGGGGAGCCCAGAGGCACTGACTCCCCCCCAGCTTCCTCCCACCTCCTGGAGGGTGCATGGAGGTGCCAGGAGCCTCAGAAGGAGGCCAGGGAGGAGAAGGGAAGCACACCGCGCATAGCTGTGGGGAGGACAAAGCAGCAGAGCACCGACAAGCTCCTGCTGGGTGGCACTGGGGACCCTTCTGTCCTCCAGACAGCCCCTTCCCCTGGCTTCACTGACTAAGGCTCTCCTGGTCTCTCCACTGCTCAGCCGGCTCCTTCTCAGACTTCTTTGTAGATTCCTAGTCTCTGAGGGGAGGAATATCAAGGTCCCTCAGAACCCAACCCTTGGCCCCAGGTCTTCTCTCTACACCTGCTCCCGGCTCCATCTCAGCCACCCGCCAGTTTCAGGCACTATCTGTCACCCTCGGCCAGGGATCCCCCAGGCATCTCTCCTTGAGGTCTCACAGGCCCCGCAGAACCAGGCATCCAAAACGGCCTTCATCTTCCACGTCTTACTGTATGACCCGGGAAAAGTTGTCTAACCACCCTGTACCTCAGGGGAGTCACCTGCACAATGGGTACCCGGGGACCCACCCCTAAAGTTACTGTGAGGACTAAATTAGCACAGTACCTGGCTTCTGGGTGCATGCTCAATACACGTTCACTCTTTCCATTCTTTCTCCCCCGAGAAAACCTGAGCCAGGGCCACATCGGTGACACTGGCCACCGCCCCTTGCCAGCACCTACCTGGCAGCTGCCAGGCATTCTCCACAAGGCAACCAAAGTGACTGACCTGGGAACACTTCCATCCTCTGCTCAACACCCTTCAGTGGCTCCCCATTGCCCTCAGGACAGAGTTGGCCCTCCTCCGCCTGCCCACAGAGCCCTTCTGCAGTCTAGCCAGGCGCACAGAGAGGAGCCAATAAATGTTTAAGAATGAATGAATGAATGAAAGAAATTCTATTTCTAGAAGATGGAAAGATCTTTCGCTTTAGGAGACAGACCTGGTGTCGTCTTACTTGCTGGGGCTTTAGAACAAGCGGCCCCTCCTCTCAGTCTCCACATCTGAGAGCAGGAGGCGGCCACAGTGCCTCTCACAGGTGTGAGGGAGAATGTGGTCACCAGGCTAGAGCACGGTAGATCTCCGTGGACGCAAACTCCTTCTCCCCACTCCCGGGCTCGTCAAGGGGTTAAATCATGAGCTGAGGTGTTTCTTGATTTGGGTAAAGAAGGGGATAGGGAGGTCTCACTCCCCATGAGGTGGCTGGAGGGGCTTCCAGAGGCCTGGACCATCAGGGTCTGTGCTGACTGGGAAGTCGGGAAAGGAGAGGGCCTAAGAAAGGAATTGGGGGGAGTTGAAATGAGGGGCTGGGCGAGTCTTTCCATCTGTTCCTCAGGAGCTCTGTCTGGACTGAGCTGGGTCAACTCAGGATTGGGGTCTGAGCTAGGTGAGTGCCTCAGGGCAGCCTCAGTTTCCCTAAGCTGCTCAGCCTCTGGGAAGTCCCAGGAAAGCAGCCCAAGCAGAGAGGGGAACGACAGCGTGGCTCAGCTCTGTCAGCTCTCAGACGTCCCCCCCACCCCCCCACCCCCCGGTCGAGGACACAGCCTTAGCTTTCCCAAGGTTGAGACAAGCCACAGCCTCCTGCATGGTGGATGGGCCCCTCCCGGCACCGGAGCCCAGAGGCCCACATCCCACTTCTGTCCTCACCCTATTTCATGCTTTCTTCTTTCCTGAGTTTCTTCTTCAAGTTCTTCCAGACATCCTCACCCTTCAGCTGGTACCCTAAAGGGAAACAAATCTCATTTCAGCTCTTTTTTATAGCATGCGTTATTGGGTACCTTTTTCCTAGTAGAAAAGTAATATGTGTTCACCGTGGAAGACCTTTAAAATACAGAAAATATAAAGAAGAAAATAAGGGTCATGATCCTGTCATCAAGACAGAGCCACTGTTAACGTGTCTGGAATATTTTCTTCTGAGAGCTGTCTCGATGTCCATAGATAACCCTGGGATTATACCTGCAGTTAGAGTTTCACATCCAGATTTTTCTACTCACTGTTGTATCAGGAGTGGGGAAAAGAGATTAGGGGGAGTGGAAAGAACAGTCTTTACGGTTATACCGATTGTGCATGAATTCCAACTCTGTGACCCTGAGCCTCAGCTTGTAGAATGTAGAATGGGGATGGACAGTGCTGCTGACCTCAAAGAAGGGTCATGAGCCCCACCCCAGACCGGTAAGCCCCACCCCTGATGTTGAGTCCTGATCTCTGAGGGGAGGAGCTGGCTGCCCGCCCATCGTGGGTGGGGAGATCTCATGACTCAGCCATCTGTCCCGTAGTCTCTACTAGAACTGTCAGAAACTGGGAGGTGGAGAGCTTTATAGAGCGAGGAGCCAGGATATCCAGCTGCCCTCTGGGCCCACCAATAATTTGTTGTGTGGCCTCCAGCAAGTCACTGACCCCTCTGAACCACACTTGTAGAATGAATGTGCTCTATCAGCACGTCCTAAGCAGTGTTACTAGTTCTAAGAAAAGATTCTGTGGTCAAATACGCATAAGCTCAGTCAAATGTAATTCTCAGCTGCAGGACTTCTCAGAGCCTTTAATGTGCTAATATATGGTAAACATACAAACAAAACAGAGGAGAATACAGTACACGGAATAACCAGAATTCATTACAGAAGTGCCTTTTCTCCTGGGATAACTAAGGGAATAATGTATGGTTGGGCACAGGGAGTAGGGAGGCCTGACCCCAGAGACCTCTGCAGCCCTCATTCCCTGACTCCCCAGTTTTCACGCCCCAGCCCTTCTCTACATTTTCAAAGCTTCCTTTTCACACCACACTCTTCTTTCTAATCCCCTTCCTTGGTTCAAGCTGTTCTGTTCCTTCTGCCCGGCCTGTCCCTCTTCTCTTGGCTAATTCCTAGATTAGACTCAGCTTTAAGAGCCCCTCCTCCAGGAAGGCCTCCCTGACCTCCAGGCTGGGTCAGCTCATCACTATTCCCATAGGGCCAGGACTGCATCTATCAGATCTCATGACACACTGCTCAGTACCGGGCTGTCCCCAGGACAGGCTGCTCACCACCCTGGGAGCCCCACCAGGGCAGAGCCAGCTCTGCTTTCTCTCTGAGAAGCCTGCGCAGCGCAGCAGGGGTGCTCACATTCTGCGGCTAGCTCCGAGAGAATGACAGGCAGCTGGGCTTGCTGAGGGACCAGATGGTGAGTTGGAGAAAACAGGTTCTCAGTGGCCTCAGGTAGACATGTTGGGCGCTCCCTGCTTCCGGTCTAACCCCCAGGCTGAATGTCTGTCCCCTGCAGTGTCCGACGGGCACACATACAGCCGCTCGAGCCACAGGATACGCTACACCTGCAGCCCCGCCGAGGACTGGTCCCCACCCTTGGATCTCAGTTCTGATGGGGATGTGGACGCCACAGTGCTTCGAGAGATGTACCCCGATTCTCCACCAGGGTAAGGAGGCTTCGAGGGGAGGAGGGCATGAGCAGGAGGGGCACTGGCTGTGAACCCACTCCCCCACCCCCGGTTGGGAAATAGCAACATCTCCCCCAAATGGGGTAAATGCAGAAAATCTCTGGGCGTGGCCATCTCCTGACCAAGCAGGTCCCAGTGACACAGGGCATGATGCAACAGATGTCACTGGAGAAGGAAAAGCTCAGCTCCCTCAGGCTGGGGTCAGGGGGTGGGGTGGAGGGTCCAGGCCCCAGCTTCTTAGTATGTACCCCCAAAACCCAAACCCCATGCACTGGGTCAGGCCTCACTGTGTCCAAACTGCACTCATGGCCGTCAGGTGGCCCGGTCCCATTGGGGAATTCTTCTCTGGGGGGGGCCTGTGGGTTCTCCCTGGCACCCTCAGGCAGATGACCCACGAGTTAATAGTTGGAAATAGAAGGGAGGTCAGGGCCTCCATCACTGCCCTACCAGGAGACCCCTCTGGCCCCACTCCTGTCACCCTGTACCCCTTACCCCCTGGGGGGACAGCAGGTGCTCTTTTGGCCTGTAGCTACGGGTTTCCAAGGAGCCCCAGGGTCTCCTTCCTCAGCCTGAAAGGGCCACTTTGGTGACTTGAGACCAAGGAGTGTCAGATGGCCCGAGGTTGCTGCCCCCGGCACCACCCACACTCAGGGCGAGCTGTGCAGCCTCTCCATCAGCCGCAGCCACTGCTCCGAGCCATGTGAGGCCCGCCGCTCAGTGACGGCACACGGGCTGAGTCGGGACCAGAACCCAGCCGCAGTGGTTCTGGGGTGCCTCTCCGGGGGGGGGGGTGAGGGGTCTCATTAGCGCCAGCATGCCCCCAGCCCTTGGGAAAGGCCTCCACAGCGAGCCCTGAGGGAGCCTCTTCTCTTGCAGTTACGAGGAGTGTGTGGGGCCAGGGGCCACTCAGCTGTACGTCCCCACTGATGCACCGCCGCCCTACTCGCTGACCGACTCGTACCCCATGCTGGATGGCGCCCTGAACACGGGCCCCGGCCCTGGCCCCGGCCCCGGCCCCGGCCGACCCCAGCAGGCACAGAGGATCCTGGGCCACGGTGGCCTCCGCACCGTCTCCATGGATACCCTGCCCCCTTATGAGGCTGTGTGTGGGGTCAGCCCCCCATCGGGTCTGCTGCCGCTGCCGGGGCCAGAACCAGGGCCAAGGAGCTCCCAGGGCTCACCCGCCCCAACCCGGGCCCCGGCTTCTGGTCCCGAGAGGATTCTGTGAGTGACCCAGCCAGCCAGGTCCTGCCGGTCCCTCGGGCTGAGCCACAAGGGCGTGCACGCACACACACACACACACACACAGGCTCACAAGGGCATGCGCGCACACACAGATACGCACACACATATCCACACTAACACACCCATGTGCACACACACATCCACATATGCACCACACATGTACAGACATGTGAATACACACAAGCCCCCCCACATCCACACAAACCCCTCTGCTAAGGTTTCATTAAAAATGAAGCTCTCTTGACCTCCCGCCTCCTCCCCAGCCTGTTGGTTATGCCCCTGCAGACAATGCTGGGAGAAGACCGGCGGAGAGGGACAGGGCCTTGCTCTCCCTGGCCTGTTTGCCTCTGCCCTCGCCTGGCAGGCTGTGCCCAAACTCTAAGTCTGCCTCCAGAAACTGCTCGACCACCCCAGGGCGGCGTGCCCTCCTGGGTGGTGGGCCAGGCTTCAGCGAGGTTCAGCCACACACTGTACCTCTCCCTCAATTCCAGGGCAGCCACAATATCACCACCCTGCCACTTATGGGGCGAGGGACACGGGTCTGGGGGCCCAGGCGCAGCCTGCAGGCCCTCACCACTCCCCCCCACCCCCCCTCACCCAGTGCCCCCGGCCTTGTGGCGCTGGCGGGGTTATTTTGGAGGCCCTCACCCCCAGCGACAGGTGATGAGCAGGGTCCTGGGCGGGCATGCGATGGTGGTGGTGGTGGGTGACGGCTGTCCCCATGTCTGTCCAACCACAGCCCAGGGCTGAGGGTCTTCAAAGAAGAGAAGGGTAGCCTGGGCACAGCTCTGAGGCAGAGACGCGGCCCCTCGCTAAGTGTGTGCCCAACTGACCATCAGGGCCCGAGTTTTGGCTGCCAGCCCACCCCCCCGGCCCCGGGTGGCAGATCCTAGTTGGGAATTGTGTGCCGACGCGTTCTGGCCCCTGCCCTCCAAGGCGCAGAGATGAAATACAGGGGAAGCGGGCCCCCTAAATACTAGCATACCACCACGAGAGGCTGGATCTGGGCCTCACTGCCAGGGGCACCCCAGAAGGCAATATATGGGTGTGCCTGCCTAGAGAGTGGCCCACAAATCCCAGCAATTTCCATCAGAGACCATGCAAGTAACAGAGCTGATTTCCGAAGACCCAGCCTGCCAGAGGGTGGCAGCCGAACATCTCTGTAGAGAGTCCCGCCAGCATTGCCAATGGCAGGGAGTGGGACCCTCAAGTCCGCCCTGCCTCCCCCCACCCCCCCATCCTCTACCCCCCATCTCCATTCCTCTTATGAAGGGCTAAGACATTTCAGTAATCCCTTTCTTGAGAAGAAGGGTGACAAGGATGGCAATCGTGAATTTTATTTTCTGTAGAAATAGGATTTCTTCTGGTGCAGAACTGAAAGGAATCCGTGCAGAGGTTCTGTGGCATCCCGGAGCACCCGACTCCACCAGGAAAGGGACCTTGTTTACAAGCAGTTCTGTCCGCCTCTGTGGTGTACTGTTTTCTAGGCAAAAAATCTCTGTCTGTTGTACTGTATAGCCTTTAAATGCACTCCAGGGATGAGACTCTTTTAAGAAATGCATCCTGCTTCTGCAACCCTAGAGAGTACTAGGGGAGAAAAGATAAAAATCCCTAAGTACTCATCAGTGTTTGAGGGATGGAGCTAAACAGCTTTTCTCGTTCCTGGATTAAGCGCTAAATAAGCAACAATGTATCTTTTCTGTGTTCAAAATAAATATATCGTATCAATAAAAATGTTGCAAAAATAACAGTCTCAAGGAGTGCATGGGGTGAGGGGCTCGTGCCATCGGACACTCGTTAAGTGTAATAAATAGCAGCAAACCGAAAATGCCTTCCTTCTCTCAAGATGAGCAGCCCCCAAAACCTTGTCGCTTCCCTGTTGACACCGCTATTGGGGTAGTCAGGGACTTCCACGACTCACTTTTTTTCTTAAGCTCCCTGAAACACCGCATCGTCTCTCTGAGCCGTGACCAGTGTAAATGTCGCCAACATGGGCCATCAGGTTTTGGCCCTGACTCCAGGAACACCAGGGACTGCACATTTTCCTAGCCCAGCAGTTGACTCTCAGCGCCCTGATGTTTTCCACTACCAGGAAGGGGGTGGGAGGACTGGTAATTAGACGGAAATGAGTTGTTTTCTTCCCCTTGCAGAAATTCTTTTCTGTGTGCTCGTTGATCCCTTGGCTGACAGAGGCTGGTTGCCTTCCTCGGTCCCCCTTTCCTCCCACTCGAACTCGAGTGGCATCCACCAGCAGAGTCCTAGACCCCGGAGTGCCCTGAAAGTGGGGCTCAGTCCTGAAGAAAAAGAAAGGCGCAGCTCCAGGCCCCGGTCCCAGCGGGCCTGCACCCACTCCAAGCCCACACTGCCACCTGCTGGCCGCCTGCTGCCACTGTTCAAAGCCACGTGCTTCCCTTCCCTCGTTTCCATACCTGCTGCCCACAGACATTAAGAGTGGTAGACAGACCTTGTTTGGGTTCTGAGCTGGTCTTCCACCCTGGCAATGTTCCCTGAGGTTTAACCAGTCAAGCATTCTACTTTCAGGAATCCCTCCCGCCCCCCCAGCATCTCTCTCTGGGCACACAGCCTGATGCCTAAGCGCCCCCCACCACCCGATGCAAAATAATCACGCCTCTGTCCTCAACACCTGCTGTGTGTGGCTCAGGCGCCACCTCTGTGCTCTGGGGCCCTCTTGCCCGGAATGAATGTGGCAGCCCTCATGGTGATGGTGTCCAGCCACTCCAGCCCGAACCACACCAACACCCAGTTCCAACAACACATAGGGCCCCCCCCACCCCCCAGCCCAGGAGACTGTTGGGCTAGGCCTTTCCTGCCTCCCCCGTCCATACACACCCTGGGTCTACGTACGGCACCACATGCAAGGCCCTTCTGCACATCCCTACAAGGAGACTGGCCGCCTCTCTCTGCCAGGGCCTGCGGGGTGGGGCCGAGGAGCACGCCCCAGGCAGTGGGGCTCAGCCCGGGGCTCATTAGCGCCCCAATGAGATGGGAGGTGACAATTCTTCAGGATGGTGGGAACAGGACGGGGCAGGACCAGACCCTGGGACAGGAGGGGTTGATGCAAGGGGTTGATGAGGGAGGTGACCCGGGGAGCACCCATAGGGAGTAGGCAGTGAAACAAGGAAGGAAAGGAAGCCAATTCAGGGTGTCGTGGTCACACAGGTCCCCCTCCGAGGGGGGTGGAGACAGTGGGGAGCACACCTCAAAGGTAGCCCCCGGCAGGAAAGGGGAGAGAGCGCTCACACTGGCTCGCAGACCCTCAAGGGCCATCGTTTGAGGCTGCCCCTTGGAGAACATTCTCCCTGTCCCTGGTGCAGCCGAGCGGGCTTCTCTGGCCAGAGAAGTCCTCAGACGGGGAGGTGCCACTGCTGGCAGGGCGAGTCCCCGCGACAGCCGGCAGGATCGGCCACCCGCGGCCCGTATGCACGGGCACGGCGCACTGCAAGGTTCGGGACCTGCTCAGCTGGTTTCGGTGCACACACACCTGCGCCCCCACACTCAGAGCTCACATGCGCAGGGGTCCCACACGCACACTCCGAGGCCACCCACTCCTACTCAGGGGTCACCGCTGGTGTCCCCCTGATGACTGACCGGGTTGTGGGCACGCGCGGTGGAAGGACAGGCAGCTCCAGCGTCCGACGGAGCGAATCTTCGGTCATGGGCTCTGCTCTGCTTGACCTCACACTGAACCTCCCAAGTCAGGTGAACGCTCTCAATCAGAACCAATTACCTGGGTCAGGCCCGGTATTTCGGGGCTGGGGGCTGGGCACGCCCTTGCCCCCAGGGTTACAGCCCCGCTGTGCCTGCTCAGCACCTTGCCAAGGAATCCCAGGGCCCCAGGTCCTCAGGCCCTGTCGTCACAGCCCCAGCCTTACCAAATGACCCCTCCCCAGCCTGACCCCGAGGTCCTGGGGCTGGCAAGCCTTCTGCCCCACAGCTGGTGGCTGCCTGGCCCGTGACCCACCATAGGGTGAGGGGAGACAACTTTCGAAAGGGCAACCCTCCACCCTCTGGCAGGCTCTGAGACCCATTACCCACCCCCATGACTCAGTTGCAAGAGACAGAAACCCAACTTGAACCTTCTTAAGCAAGAAAGGACATTTATTGACTCATGTAACTAAATAGTCCAAGTGATAACTCTGACTTCAGGCTTGGCTGGATCCAGGAGGTCCAAGAACACAGGCAGCTGTATTGCCTCTCTTGGCTCTGCTGCCCACCATGTCACCTTCATTCTCCCACGGGAACAAGGGCTGTGGACAGACCAAGTCTATGCTGGCTGGCTCATGACCCAGCCCCAAGGCCTAGCTCCCTGCTGGGCTCTGACATCTCGTCCTCTTCCCCGCCCTTCCCTTCCTGGACTGTCCCTGTGTGTTTGAACCATCGCTGCCAGACTGGGGGCCCAGGGGCAGGACTCAAGCTGGTTCTTCTCTGGGTGGCGAACCCCAGGGGTGGGGGGTGCCTTGTGGAGCGGACAACTGGCAAGAGCATTCAGTTCAATTATGATGGAAACAAATTCCTCTCTGTGTGTCACGGCCTTGAGGACAGTAAGTGCAGAGTTGCAGACTCGGTGGCCCGTGACCAGACAGCACCCACTCCTGTACTCCCTGTGGCCTCTGAGCTCCTAGGCTTTCCAGGGGACTTGGAAGCCTTTGGGCAGCAGGGAACGCTGTGAGGGAAGGCTAGGTGCTGGGACCCAGATGTTTGGCTGTCCCTGCTTCTGTCATCAGTTCACTGTGACTTTGAGCCAGATCCTTTCCTTCTCTGGGCCTCCGGACCCCCACCCCCACCACAGCTCCTGCATATCTCCAGTGCCCCCCCACCCCTCCCCCTGCCTCCTGCATTGTCACCAAAGTTAGCGACCCTGGCAGGCAGAGAAAGGTTCTCACTAAGCCAGTCACTCACCCAAGGCCCCAGACAGTGTGCATGCAAGAAACACCAAATCCAATGCTTCAAGAGGCCGCACAGATCCAGTGGGGAGGAAGCTGGTCCTGGAAAAGCTGAGGAAGCACCAGAAGACAGAGGGGGCAATGATTCCAGGCACCCTGCCCAGGCTTCCCCACCATGTTCTTGGGTCACCCTAGAGAGTCAATTCACAGGCATGATGAACTTCCCAAAGCTCAGGAACAAGACGTCCAGAATGAGTGAAATGGTTACATCAGTAAGTAATAGCAATAAGCAATAGAAGAATCACCTGGGATGGGGGGTGCGGGTGGAGATTAAAGTGTGTGTACCAAATTGTTAAACTTTGGCTATTAATAGGGGAAAAAGGGGGCCCTTGGTGGCTCAGTTGGTTAAGCGTCTGCCTTCGGCTCAGGTCATGACCCCAGCGTTCTGGGATCGAGTCCTGCATCGGGCTCCCTGCTCAGTGGGGAGTCTGCTTCTCCCTCTCCCTCCCGTTTCCCCTACTTGTGCTCTCTCTCTCTGTAGATAAAATCTTTTAAAAATCTTTTAAAAAAATAGGAAAAAATACAGGTCACTCCAGCCCTCTCCTTAAGGAGCAAATCTGCCTGGGGTCAAGGAGAGAAAGAGAGACAAAGAGACAATGAGAATTAAGGCCCTTCTGTTTTGGACACACACACACACACCCCACCACACCACCTTCCTCGGCCTGGTGACTGTCTCTTCCGCAGAGCTCAGTGGCTTGGAACTCTGCATATCCCCCTTGCCCAAATCTGCCATTCCCCTTCAGTGCTCTTATAAATCTTCGGCATCAAGGGAAAAGCATGGCTTTTGGTCTCATAGCTTTGGCGTGGTAAACTCCATAATGGCCTCCAAAGACGTGCAGGTCCAAATTCCCAGAACCCATAACTATGTTAGCTTCCGTGGGGAAGGCACTCTGCAGGTGGGATTAAGGACCTTGAGAGAAGGCAATGAACCTGGGTCATCCAGGTGGACCCAATATGATCACAAGGGTCCTCCCCAGGGGGAGGCCTCACGGTCAAAGTAAGAGAAGACGTGCCAAACTGAAGCGGCGGGAAGAGAGAAATGAGAGATTTACACTGGCTACACTCCAGAACGGCCTCGGGAGGAGAGCTGCTGCTCCCCGAGGGCCCATTTTCAAGGACTCCAACTGGGAAGTGACTTCCCAACCACGGGGACAGGAATCGCCCTGACCGCGGGGCGCAAGAGACATTGCAGGAGGCAGGAGAGCTAGGGGCAGGGAGCAGAGAGCCCCCAGATGTGGTGAGCCCAGGTCTGAGGCAGCTCCAAGGCCAAGGACCGGGCACATGCCCTTCCTGGTGAGTGGAGGGCCCGGAGGCCAGCACAGTGTCACAGGAAGCTGATGAGCAAGAATCCTGGGCTGTACTCTGGAAAACTGTATGGAGGTTCCTCAAAAAGTTGAAAATAGAGCTACCATATGATCCAGCAATTGCACTACTGGGTATTTACCCCAAAGATACAAAAGTAGGGATCCGAAGGGGTACATGCACCCCGATGTTTATAGCAGCAATGTCCACAATAGCCAAACTGTGGAAAGAGCCAAGATGTCCATCAACAGATGAATGGATAAAGAAGATGTGGTATATATATACAATGGAATATTATGCAGCCATCAAAAGGAATGAGATCTTGCCATTTGCAACGACGTGGATGGAACTGGAGGGTATTATGTTGAGTGAAATAAGTCAAAAAGAGAAAGACATGTATCATATGATCTCACTGATATGAGGAATTCTTTTTTTTTTTAAGATTTTTATTTATTTATTTGACAGAGAGAAACACAGCAAGAGAGGGAACACAAGCAGGGGGAGCGGGAGAGGGAGAAGCAGGCTTCCAGCTGAGCAGGGAGCCCGATGCGGGGCTCGATCCCAGGACCCTGGGATCATGACCTGAGCCGAAGGCAGATGCTTAACGACTGAGCCACCCAGGTGCCCCAGATATGAGGAATTCTTAATCACAGGAAGCAAACTGAGGGTTGCTGGAGTGGGGGGTGGGGTGGGAGGGAGGGGGTGACTGGGTGATGGACACTGGGGAGGGTATGTGCTCTGGTAAGCGCTGTGAATTGTGCAAGACTGTTGAATCTCAGATCTGTACCTCTGAAACAAATAATGCAATATATGTTAAGAAAAAAAAAAAAGAAGAAGAAGAAGGTAGCGGGAGGGGAAGAAGGAAGCGGGGGAAATCGGAGGAGTAGACGAACCATGAGAGACAATAGACTCTGAAAAACAAACTGAGGGTTCTAGAGGGGAGGGGGGTGGGAGGATGGGTTAGCCTGGTGGTGGGTATTGAGGAGGGCACATTCTGCATGGAGCACTGGGGGTTGTGCACAAACAATGAATCATGGAACACCGCATCTAAAACTAATGATGTAATGTATGGGGATTAACATAAGAATTAAAAAAAAAAAAAAGAATCCTGGGCTGTGTTACTACAAGGTCACACTACCCCATCAGTGGGGGGCGCTCCAGGCTGTGAGCCACCCAAGGGCTGGGACTTTATCTCAGCTTCTGAAGCCCCCAGGCCGGTATGGACGGGGACACAGGCTGGCTGCTCAAGGACAGCACTTCCCCAAACACCACAGGAGGAGGTGGAAAGGGGACCCAGAGTCTGAGAAGTCAGAAAATCGTGCACGTGCTGCCCCCCTCCCAGAAATTCACACCCCTACACACCTGCCCCATGAGAAGTCCTGAAGCTGAGGGGTCAGGGCACCTTCATTAGCCCAGCAGAATTTATTCAGCCACAGGAAACTGTTACTCACAGTTCGGAATCAAGACTGATTCCGAACCTCCAACAAGGGCTCCCCGTGGAGCACACTTTGAGAAATGGTGACCCGCATGGAAGGAGTGAGTCATCGAGGGGCTGAATGAGTGAATCATGACTTCATTAAGTATTGGGTGAATGAACGGAAGGAAGGAAGGAAGGAGGGAAGGAAGAAAGGAAGGCGGGGAGGAAGCCCAGCTCCCAATGCTGCCCCCCACCCATATCTCCCCAAACGCACCTTGCCCCGCCAGGCGGTGAGGGGCTCAGACGGTGGGGATGAATCCAGATCCTAATGGTGCTGCCCTATTTATACCTGGGTCTGTATGAAAAGGGAAAATCTCCTCTGTTGTCATTTTAATCTACTTCCTCCTGAGGGAAGGCTGGGATATGGTGAGATTCTAGCATGATCCCCACCCTTCCGGGGCCATAGGGCATAATTCGAATCTCAATTCTGAGAATAAACCAGTGAACTGTAAAAGGAGAACAAAAACAAAGACAAAACGGATGGCAGCAGGCGGGGCGGGAGGGAGATGGTGAGTGCATGGAGGGTCAAGGGCACACAGGTCAAGAGTACACAGGTAACTGCTGGGCTCTGTTACTCCAAAAGCAGTCCAAGGATTTGTGCGCGGTTTCTTTGGGAGGTGATCGCAGGAAGCACAGGAGGAGTAGGGAATGAAGACAAGGGAGGGATGAGAACCCCGAAGGAGGGTTATTGCTGTGGGCAACTGCTGGGGAGTCTCTGCAAGAGTGGAGAACACACCTCAGAACTGTCCCGCCACCACGGAGGGCAAGAAGCCAGGGCTTCTGTGCACTCACCCTCCTTGAGTGGCCGAGGGTTGGCCGGGGGTGTTAACACGCTGGGCCTTGCAGTCTGTCCCGCACACCAGCAGAGCACGCTCCTGCAGCCAGAGAACATTCTCCAGCATGAGCAAGAGGACTGTGGCCGGTGACATCCGGAGTGGGCTGAGGGTTACGGGCCCTGGGGTGCGGACACACATGGGTGCCGCTGTATCTGCTTTCCTATTTGGGGACGGGGTGAGGACGGAGTGAGGACGGAGCCTGACCTTGGCTCTGCTCCACAGGGAGGAGATGGCCCAGCCCCAGCCAGCCTCAGGCCGGAGCCCCCCAGAGTGACAAGCAGTGGGGGGTGGGGGGACCCGGGCTGTGTGCAGCTTTCTCTTCTGCTAGCACACTTCCTCCTCAGCTTCCTGAGTGTTGGGGCGGGCCAGAGGCGGGCCAGCCTGGGCCCGGCCTGGGGAGGCTCACACAGCTCTCCTTGGCACCCAGCCCCCCGGAGCCACCATGAGCCAGCCCCGACCCCCGGGCCTAGAGGAGGCTGCCCTTGAGACCCTCCTGGGCGACCTCATCGGCTACTACAAAGAGGAGGCAGGGGCGGGCCGGCTCCGGGTCTGCAGGCAAGCAGCCCTCACCCACAGGGCCCAGCGGCTCTTGGACACGGGAGCCCCCCCTCAGTTCTATCTGCCTGAGCTTCTGGTCCCTGATCCGGGCTCCACTCACTCCTGCGGGGCACCCAGCCCTGCCCAGAGTGTCTGCCACGAACTGGTGCAAGCACTAGAATTCCTGGAGCTCATATCTGTCAACCTACTTCTGTTTCCCTGGAGGAAGGAAATCAGGTCCCTAAAGGTAGGCACCACCATGCCTCTGAGCCAGGGGGTCTCGGGTAGGGGGCCAGAGCTCTGTCTCTGGGGGGAAGAGCATATCCATCCTGCCCACTGACTCTAGTCCCATTTTACAGGTGGAGAAACTGAGAGCGGAAGAGGTTAATGCAACTTATCTATGGTCACCAGCTAATAAGTAGCCCAGATAGGCCTCAAACTCAGGCAGTGCAGCCTCCAGCCCCTAGACCATACTGCCTCTCAAAAGAAAAGGAACGGAGGAGCTCATAATCAACAAGGGGAGGAGTCTGGCTCTGGAAAGCTTTATTCTCTTCTGGCTCCAGGCCAGGACTGCTGGGTTGGGAGCCAGGATATCGGGGCCTCACCCCAGCTCAGTTATTCTCTTGATATGTGACTTGAGACCAGGTCCTGTCTGGTCTTTAGGCCCCAGTGTGCCCTTCTGTGAAATGGGACAGAGGGTAACATGATCATGGACCAGATTTCCATTCTAGCCGAATGCTCCAGCCCGACTGCTTCTCAGGAGTCTCCACTGCCCCCCGGGCATCTGCCCAGCCCCTGCTGGGTTGTGTTCCATCTCTAATAAACACCCCTGTTTGTTCCAGACATACACTGGGAACTTCGCCTACCGGGTGCAGCCTGTACTCTCCGAATACACACTGCACAGCCTTCTGGGCAGGCTGGGCTACACGGCCACCTCCGAGGCGGAGTTTTCGCTGGTCCAGGCCATCAGCAAGGAGGACGCCAAGCAGATGGTGTTTGAGATCTTCCTGGCGAGAGTTGCATGTGAGGCCATTCTGGAAACCTCGAGCAGGCAGGTGCCGGGACTGGGCAGAGAGAAACTGGCCAGGCCCCACTCCAGGCACAGCTCAGGGAGAAGGCTGGTGAAGGCCCACAACTGTCCCGCGGGGGCCCAGCCAGGCCCGGGGTCCCCAGAAAGGCTGGGGCCTGAGAGGGCCCTAGCCGAGGGCCCTGACCATCAGAGCGCTGTGCCGGTGGCCCTGAGTCTGCCTGAGGTCTTGACGTTCCCCTGCACCCCTCTTGCTGGCCGCCTGCTCCGCTTGGACTTCCAGCACCGCACCAGCAGATGCTCAGACAGTGAGGAGTTCTTGACCTGCTACAGTGACCTTGTTCTGCACCGGACACCCTTGTTCCCCAAGGACCTTGTCCTGAGCAGCTTGAAGGCAGACCAAGTCCAGGGCCCAGCCCAGGCTCCCAGCCCCCCTTCAGGTGAGGCAGTCACCTCCTCAGCTAGCAGCGGTGAGTGGTCCCCGGTCCCTGATGCAGCTCCTGAGAACAGAGTGGTCACCGTACCCAGCCAGCTCTGCCTGACACCAAGTCCCCAACTGTCAGGGAAGTCCTTGGATCCAAAGCCAGAAGCCCAGGCAGAGCCAGCCACCCCTGACACCGACGCTGTTCCTCCAAACACTTCCTGTGAGATGCATGAGCTCTGTGAACACCTCTCCCATCTCCTTGGACCCCCAACTCTATCGGGCCATCCTCAGGGCTTCCCAGGCCCCGGGCTTGAGGGGGATGAACAACCAGAGCCTCTCAGGGGGCCAGAGCCAGCCGGCGAGGGTGGCAGCCCAGACAGTAGGGTCACTCAGCTCTGGAGGGCGACTCAGACCCCCTCTCATGTACGAGAGCCCCCCAACACGCACTATGTCCCTCCCGTGGGAGCCAGAGGTGCCAATTCCCACCCGAGACCACCACTCAGGCAACAGCTGAAAACGTCACCCCTGGATGGCACAGGAACAGACACCCTGACTGAGCACATGGCTCTGCCACCAGCAAAGTGACTACTTAGAGAAGCGGCAGCTCTGGGGCCCACAGCTTGTCAGACGCAGGGACCAATCTGCTCATCAGTCCCTCTGGTCTCAGGTCCCAGCCCTGTCACCTACTGACTGTGTGACTTCGCGCCACTCACTCTCTCTGAGCCTTGTTTCCTCATCGGTAAAGTGAGTGTGGTCGGACCTACTTGCAGGAGGCTGGGAAGAGTTGGAGAGACGAGGTGTGCATGGCGCCCCTCAGTGCCTCCCTTGGGCGCTTCCTGTCCCTTCACGTCCCTTGGGCATATCCGAGGGGCAACTTCCTTCAGCATCCTTCAGGCACCTGTCACAGGGCAGATGAAAAGACAGCTGCGTAGACAACCAGACATATAATATACCCTTAACTCGCTTAGACTCCTCGGTCAGCCTCCCTTCACTCTCTACTAACTTCTGGTTAACAGAGAACAGAACCGGGGCGCCTGGGTGGCTCAGTCAGTTAAGCGTCTACCTTTGGCTCAGGTCATGATCTCCAGGTCCTGGGATCAAGTCCCACATCAGGCTTCCTGCTCTGTGGGGAGTCTGCTTTTCTCTCTCGCTCTCTCTCTCTTCCCCTCTCCCTTCCCCACTGCTCGTTCTCTCTCTCCCTCTCTCAAATAAAAATCTTTAAAAAAAAAAAAAAAAACAGAACAAAACCACACTTGGGAGCTCAGGATCATATGCTGGCTCCCCATCCAAGGATCGGGGCTCCACTCGTGGGCCACAGGCCCCCCTCCACCAGCCATCTGTTGCTCCCACATGTGCACATACACACACACACACACTTGCACACAAGTGGGTACATCCAGAGGTGCTGCTCTCCCCACAGCATTCGCTACCCAAGCAAATGACCCTGTCTATGCACAAGCTAAAGCCAGAGGACCCTGTCTAGGCCAAGTTCCAGGATTCTCTTGCTCAATTTTCTCCAGGGGCTCCCAAGTCCACACCAAGCCCGAGGCTCGGCCCCTCACTATACTCCTGACCTCATCTCATGCCCCTTCCTTGCCCCCAACCCGCTTCAGACAAGACAGACTGGCATCTTCTAGATTCCCCAACAACCTAAGCCAACCCCTACCTCCCAGCCTCTGTGTAAACTGTTCACTTCCCCACTCCACACCCTGTCCCCATCTTTCTTGTTATTCACATCTCACCTTAATGTCACCTTCTTAGAGAGACTTTTCCCCGGCCACCCATCTATCACATCAGCTTAGTTTAATTTTCTACACGAAGACATTTCATTGATTCATTTTCCATTTCCTGCACTAGAACATAAGCTCTCTGAGAAACTTCACCTTGACTCATTCACCATGGTTTCCAAGGATCCATCAAATGAAACCATCAAATGAGTAGAAAACTTAGAAAATACAGATGAAAGGCACCTGGGTGGCTCAGTCCAATGAGTGTCTAACTCTTGATTTCAGCCCAGGTCATGATCTCAGGATTGTGGGATCAAGCCTCGCATTGGGCTCCATGCTCAGCACAGAGTTTGCGTGTCCCTCTCCCTCTGTTCCTCTCCCACTTGCACTCTCCTCTCTAATAATTTGATAAAATCTTTAAAAAGAAGGAAAGAAAGAAAAAGAAAGAAAGAAAGAAGGAAGGAAACAGGGGCGCCTGGGTGGCTCAGCCGGTTAAGTGTCTGCCTTCGGCTCAGGTCATGATCCCAGGGTGCTGGGATCGAGCCCCGCATCGGGCTCCCTGCTCAGCGGGCAGCCTGCTTCTCCCTCTCCCTCTGCCTGTCTCTCTGCCTACTTGTTCTCTCTCTGTCAGATAAATAAATAAAATCTTAAAAAAAAAAAAAAAGAAAGAAGGAGGGAAGGAAACAAAGAAGGAAGGAAGGAAGGAAAGAAAGAAAATACAGATGAATATGAAAACAAAAGCAGAAGTTACTATAGTATCTACTACTGGGAGATACTCAATGTTATGGTATTAGCATAATTTGGCATGGAGACCAAACTCAGGACTCTTGAGATCAAGACCCAAACTCATATCAAGAGTCAGACACCCAACCAACTGAGCCACCCAGGCGCCTCTTGGTCTTTTTTTATAAATGTGGGGTTATAGTATTTATAGTGTTGTGTTCTGCTTTTATTTCCCAGGAAGAGAGTTATTTTAACTAATTTTAGATTTAGAGAAAAGTTGTGAAATAATGCAAGGAATTCCCTTACAGTCCTCCCCCTGCTTCCCCTGAAACGGACATCTTACATAACCATAGTACGATTGTGAAGAACAGGAAATCAACACTGATACAGTATTACTGACTAAGCTACAAACCTTTTTTAAATTTCACCAGTTTTCCCATCACTACCCTTTCTCCATTACAGGATCCTATCCAGGATCCCACATTGCATTTGTTACTTTTCTTTCAACTCCTCCAGTCTGTAACACTGTCTCAGCCTTTTGTCTTTCATGATCTTGATGCTTTTGGTCAAAATTTAATACTAATCAGTTTTATTTGAGTGTCACAATTTGGGTTTGTCTGGTGGGGGGGGGTTGTTTGTTTTTTGTTTTGTTTTATGGCTGAAGTTATGCATGTCTGGCAAAATATCATGAAAAAATGATGCTGTGTCCTTGGTGCATCTTATCAAAGAGTTCATGACGTCAATACATCTTATTACTGGTGATATTTACCTGCTGCATCCCTGGAATAAACCCCTTGTCCTAGGAGCCCTGGTTCCTTTCATTGGAGAAGGATGTTTAGACACCAAGATCCAGGCTCCAGGTGTGCTCACTGTTTCTGGCTGTCACTGCTTTCAAGCCTAGTCAGGAAACATACAGATGTGTACTAACCCATGCATATACACATGTGGCTCTCTTTCCATATCTATATAGAAATTTAAAACTGTGAGTTTATACTGATGCCTCTGCTTCTAATCCAACACCACAGGGTTTATTTTACCTGTGCCCTTTTATTTATAACTTCTTTCTCTAGAAGAGAATGAACCCCAGCTCTCTTAATCTACAGTCGACTTATTTGCTCAAGACTATTACTAGGGGTGCCTGGGTGGCTCAGTCGTTAAGCATCTGCTTTGGCTCAGATCGTGATCCCAGGGTCCTGGGATCGAGCCCTGCATCAGGCTCCCTGCTCTGCGGGAAGCCTGCTTCTCCCTCTCCCACTCCCCCTGCTTGTGTTCCCTCTCTCGCTGTGTCTCTCTCTCGGTCAAATAAATAAAATCTTAAAAAAAAAAAAAAAAAAAGACTATTACTAAAATTCCAGAATTGCTAACCATACCTCCATGAGAAACACGTTTAAAACTATAGGACAGCATTTAGGAAGAGTGATTTTTGCCTCTACTCTTCCTACATCCAGTCAAGACCTTGTTTTCCAGTTACTTAGGCTACTTCTTTATTTTCTCACCCCTCCAATGTGGCCGTTTTTCACGTGGGATGTTGTCAGGGCCACCTGTTTTTGTTTTCTGTGTTCCACTCCCCCTACATCCTCCATCTTATCAAGGGGGGTAATGTGACACATTCCTATGGTTCTAAGAGTCAGTTATACAAATGGACACATTCACACAAGAATCGTTCCCTTCTCCTCCCTGCAACCCCATCCCATCCTTCCCTCTCTCCAGCCTTTGTTCACCAGTCTGTTCAGTTTCTGGGTTATCCTTCCTGCATTTCCTCTGCATCTGTTTATGTTCTTAGGTTTCTCCTTTCTTTTTATATAAAAGGTAGCGTACCATAGATACTCCTTGGGATATTGCTTCTTTTTTCACTCAACATTGCTTTACGTCCTGGAAATCACACCTGTTCAGAGAGAGCTTCCTCATTCTTTTTTCTACTCCACCGTGTGGCTGCACCATAGTTTATTTAGCCACTCTGTTATGTAAGATCTTTAGGTTGTTTCCAAGTATTTTGCAGTTAAAACCAATGCTGCAATAAATAACCTGGTGCATAGATATTTTCCTATTGTAGGAAGTATATATTAGATCCCAGAAGTGGGATTGCTGGTTCACGATATAAGTGCAGATGTA
This sequence comes from Mirounga leonina, assembly GCF_011800145.1. Lineage (NCBI taxonomy): Eukaryota > Metazoa > Chordata > Mammalia > Carnivora > Phocidae > Mirounga > Mirounga leonina. The sequence continues at coordinate 19,126,708 of NW_023270469.1, read as the reverse complement.
GTTTGTTAGCTGTTGCCAAACTTCTCTCCAGAAGGGTTGTACAAATGTATACTCCCACCAGTAATGTATGTAAGTACTTTTTTCCCCACAGCCTCACCAACAGAATGTGTTTGCTGTTTTGGTTTGGTTTGGTTTGCCAGTCTGGTAGGTGAGAAATGGTATGTCGCTGTTCTTTTAATTTGCTTAGTCCATTTGGGCTTTTATAACAAAAATACCACACACTGGTGACTTAAACACAACCGAAATTTATTTTTCACAGTTCTAGAGGCTGGAAGTCCAATGTGGTGCCAGTATGGCCGGGTTCTGGCAAAGGCTCTTGGCCAGTTTGCAGACTGTTGACTTCTTGCTGTGTCTTCACATAGAAGAGGCATGGGAGCTCTGTGGGGTCTCTTCTTTAACAGCACTAAGTCCATTCATGAGGGCTCCACCCTCATGGCCTAATCCCCCCCCTCCTGAAGGTCCTCCTAAATACCATCGCCTTGGGCATTATGTTTTCAACAAGTGCACTTCGGGGGAGGGGCAAATATTCAGACCATAGCATTTGCATTTCTGCATGAATTTGAGTGCTTTTCACATGTTTATGGGCCATTTTTAGATCTTTTTTGTAAATTGTCTTTCACATCTTTTTCTCATTTTTCTATTTGATTTTTGGTCCTTTGTCCTTCATTTTTAAAGAATTCTTCATGGGTAGTTAGGAATATTTACCCTCTGTCTGTTACATAAGTTGCATTTTCTCCCGGTTTCTGGTCCTTTGACTTTGTTCATGATGGGTTTTATCACACAATTTTTAAAATTTTTATTTAGTCAAATTGATTAACCTTTAGTTTCCCCTGGATTTTGAATCATACTTAGGAAGCTTTCCCTAAATCAAGGTACTTGCCCGGTTCCAATTTTTACATTTAGATTCCTAACCACTTGGAGTTTATTCTTGGGTACGGTGTGAGATATGGATCTCTTTATCTTTCCCCAAAGGGTCACTTCGGCACCATTTGTTAAAAAGTCCATCTTTACCCCAGTGATTGGAGATGACACCTTGTTCATGTACTAAATTTCCACGTGCGCTTAGGTCTATTTCTGGGCTATTCATTCCACTGCTCTGTCTATTCACGCAGCAGTACCACACTATTTTGATACTAGAGGTTTTAGAATATGTTTGAATGTCTGGTAAGGCTGGTCCTCCAACATTGTTTTTCTTTTTCAGTCGTTTCCTGGTTATTCCTGAATGTTCACTTTTCTATATGAATTTTAGAATAACGTGTAGAGTTCCATAAAATAGACTGTGGTATTTCTATTGAGATTGTATTAAATTTGTAATTTAACTTAGGCAGAACTGACATCTTTGTGTTGAGTCCTCCTATCCAAGAATGGGATGTCTTTACATTTGTTCAAGTCTTATTTGCTGTCTTTGAGGACTTTTTAGCATTTTTCCTTCTTTGTTTTTGGATGTATCTTGTTAAATTTATTCCCAAGTACTTAACCTTCTTTGTTACCACTGTAAATGGGATTTTCACTACCCTTATGACTGCTGTTTACTGTTTGCATATGCTAATTTTGTACCCTGCTAGGTCACTAAAATGTTATTGTTTGTGTTAGTTTTGTCACTGACTCTGTGGGATATATTATGGTGTTAATTCTTTACCCCAGCAGAAGGGAATGCTGAGGGGCTGCTGGCGCCCTCCTGCCTCAGTGTGCATTTTCTCAGGGGTTATTTCAGGACGGGGGCATCTAGGAGGAGCTAAACTACATGCTTCATGTGTGGAGGGGCCGTGTCTGTCCTGTTCACCAGTGTGCACGTGTCACCCAGCACGGGGCCTGGCACAGAGTTGGTGCATGGGAAGTGCTGTCGAAAGACAGGGAGAGAAGAGAGGCGGGCTTACAGATGGCCCGAGGACTCTGGGCTAAGCAAATGGCTGGCGAAGATGCTGAACTACTAGCTTCCCCATAGCACTGATGAAGAAGCAGGTCTTAAAAATGAAAATGCAGCATCTCCACCACCCTGGCCTGGAGCAGCCCACTAACAGCTTCCCCCTCCAGGAAGGTGCAAGAAAGTCTGGTCTCTTCTCCAGCCAACTACAGAGAGCTGGAAGGGGTTTGAAGGACAGGGAGTAGCCTGGCGCGGCTCCAGACCCTCGGTGTCCATCCCCCTTCGTAGTCTGTGCAGCGTCTCTCCGCGTGAGGGAGAAAACAGAAGCCCGGTGTCCAGGGGAGGAAGAAACAGGACCAGAGAAGTGAGGTGACCTGCCCAAGGTCTTGCACCCAACAACCAGGGAAATGGGAGCCCAGCCTGTATTCGGATCCCAAAGCCCAAGTCCCACCCACAAAGCCAAGTGGATCCCAAAAGGTAAGAGTCACTTAAAACTTAACAACTGGCCACTGTCTACTTTTTCTGGGTATTTCCTAAGATGAGCCTGGAGCTGCCAACATCTGCCCATCTCTGGCTACAAATAAATCTGCTCAGTGCGTTAGGGAAAGGACGAGTGAGAGGTCACCTGAGCCCACTGAGAAGGAGATCTCCAAGAAGACATCAGTTTATTCTGTAAGGAATCCAGGGCCTTGTTGTTATAAGAAGTGGTGTCCGTTCCCATGGCCTGAGAAGCAGCTGTCTCTCTCCAGGCCCCTCTCTCATGCCATAGGATGCCAGCTATAGATCCAGAGTCCCCATGAGAAGCAGGAACATTTTTAAAAAGAAAAGGCCAATTGCCTGCCCCATGTTCTGTTATTCCAGAAGGGCCATGATGCACTTTTCAGAGGTACGGTCCCGAAGGTCAGCCTCAAAGAGGCCAGTGACCTGTACCTACTGAACAGATAGATCAGTCCAGGTGGCCCCCTGACTAGCTGGTGAAAGTACGCATCCACACCACTCCAATGGAAAGTGCCAGTCCCTGCAGCTGCTGCCATTACTCAGCCAAGTACCTGCTTTAAGGCCCCGTTTTCTGGGCCACATCAGATGAACGAACATTTCCAGGGACACTTGCCGCATACCGGGCCCTGGTCCAGACCCCTTCCATGTCCTGAGAAGTGAGCGATTCTCTCATTTGACAGACAGGGGAACCAACACTCACAAGACGTTCAACAACCAACAAGGGGCCAAGTTTTCTTGGGACTCAGGGATGGCCAATTCTAGAAAGTGTCAATCAAGAGAGGTGACTCTCAAAGGGTGGTCCCTGGACCACAGCCTCGTCATCACCTGGAACGGTGTCAGAGAACAGATTCTCGGGCACACCCCAGACCTGCTCAATTGGAAACTCTGGGGGTGGGCCTCATAATCCATGTTTTAACATGCCCTCCGGGGAATTCAGATGCACTGAAGGTGGAGAACTAGGAGCTAGAGACTCCCAAAGGGCACAAAAGCGGAGAGTCAGCCGCAGGTGCAGGTCCCCTAAAACAGTGCTATTCTCAATGTGTGTTCCGAGGAACGTGAGCACGCGTGGAGACTGTTAATGGCTATTCCCCAAAGAGGGGTTCTACTGTCAATGAGTTTGAGAGTCCCAGGATTAAATAAAGTTGAAAAGGGGGTTTGATCACAGGACTACTTGAGTTTAACTAATGTACCTTGTGCGTCTCAGAGAAAGTACCCAGGTGGCGCTTCCCAAACTTCCTGGACTATGGAACCCTTCTTTCTCAGAACACCTATTATTATCTCCCAAAACACCTGTGTTCCACAGACGCAGCCTTGAAGAAGAGAAAAGCCAAGAAATGCAGAAATTTAGGAAGATGGCAGTAAATGCAATACCTACTCTGGACTCCACAAGACTGGCTCTCTTTTGGCTTCTGTGTAATGACAGCCTTTAGCAAGCTCACTATCTTATGTAAAGCAGAGAAACACAGAGTTCACTCGGCCTTAGGGGACCTGCGGGGTTGGCGTTATGAGGAAAAGAAAGCCCCATGCCAGTGACCCTGGGGCCCCGGGTGAGTAATCCACTGCCAAAGCCCAGAGGCACCAGGCAGGGTATTATTGTTATTAGATTTTCAACAGGGAGGGCTGACATTTCCAGGAGCTCGTCAATTACTTTAATAACTGTAATTCCTCAGGCTGGACAGGCCACGGGGATGAATGTTGCTCATTCCACAGCTAGGGGAGCATTTGAAGTGAGCGCCCTCATCCGGCCCCAGGGCTCTAGGAAAACAAGATGGCATAGATTGAACAGCACCTAGGGGCAGGCAGGTTCTGGAAACATCTACCTGCTCTCAGAGTTGTAAATGCTTCAATCCTTCCCCAGGTCTGGGGTGGGAGTCTGTGGGAGGCCCTGGAAGGGTCTCTGACTGAGGTGTTCCACAGGCAGGGAGGGCGGGGGGCGAGGGACGGGACTTCGTATCCAGATGAGGGGCTCAGGTGTTAATGAAAGGGGGTAGGAAGAGAAACAGAAAGGTGACATCATTGCCCAGGGTCCACAGTTAGGAGGGCCTCCTGAGAGCCACGCGGTGGGAGTGCGTCGGCCCGGCGGCCTGTGCCCTCACCTGGCTCCACCCAACGCAGGAGGCAGGTTGAGCCGCGGACACCGAGGACACTGTAGCACCAGGCGGTGAGGGAGATGTGATGTGGGGGCAGAAGGGAGGGACAGGTGGGGCCACAGGGCACCACGGCCCTGACGCCGTGGTCCGGCCCCTGAGTCCCGACTTCCCTCCTGCCTTTGCCCCACCTCCAAGGCCTCTGGCAAAATCTCGCTAGAACCTTCCAGCTTATCTCAGTTGTGCCTTGCAAAGCTCATCATCCACATTAGAATTAACGTGTGAGCGGCGGACAGTATGTCCTGATGCCAGCAGTAGCCGGAGGAGGAGTTCTGGCACCATCTTGGACAGGGAAGTGCCTGGAGGAAGGAAGCCACGAACCAGGAGGTTGAACTGGGAACAGAAAGCCAGCAGGAGCCCGGGGCCCCGATGGCCCTGGAGCCAGCACACCAGCCCCGAATCACCCACTTCCGCACTTCGATGTGACGCAGAAACACACTTCTATCTCATTTTTTTTTTTTTAATCACCAGGTACACGAAATATTTCTGAATGATTCTAATCATGTCTTTTGCATATAAAATTAAAAAGGTGACGTGTAAATTAGAATTATTTCACTAAAACTGCTGACTAAAAGAAAACGTGCTATTCAAAAAAATTTTTTAATTACCGAGAGTCAAAGCAGCTGGGGCCGCTCCAGGGCGTACTCCCGTTATGCCCTACGGAACCCCCCCTCAGGGTAAGAATGGGGCGACACCAGCCTAGCGGGGATGTCACTGCCCTGGCTTGCTCTGTCGGCAATTTAGAGACGCCAGCCCCGCCATGCTCCTCCCAGCCATTCCTGAGAGTCCCCGCGGGCCTCCCTTCTGCTCTAAAAACTAGGCCCCGTGCCTACCGTGTGCCATCTGCCCTCTTTGTGCCCTGGCTTTTATAGCTGCTCCGCGCCCCCCGGTGCCACTGGCCCTGCCTGCCACACGGGGAGAGCAACCCTCGTCCGTGCAAGCCAGGCACCAGCCGTTTCGTGGGACACAGCTGGCCCGTGAGATCTCGGCCCCCTGCCCCGGCCGCTGCAGACACACAGCATCCGCTCCACGGTGCCAGAGCAGGAGGATGGTGAGCTCTCCTGGACCCGTACAGCCCATGTTAGGAAAGATGGGGTTTAAAAAAAATGAAAACACATCCTCCTCCTGGCAAAAGGATGCTGTTGTGGGGGGCTAAAATCACGGGCCTAGGCAGCACGCCGAGATTAACATCAGCTTTTAGGTGAAGGATTTATTGGCGACCACGGGGCAAGACTTTACCTTCTTTAAAATCACATTTCCCCCAAAACAGATGCTCAAATTGAGCTGTGGGGGGAAATCCCGGACTGTTCACTTACTTGGCTCGTCAAGCTACCGGGCAGCATAGGCCCTTGCCTCCCCCCGACGTCTGGTCGGTCCCTGACCTTTGGGCCGAGAGACACGTCCCCACTGGGCTGCTGCCCCCTCTCCTGCCCACGGAGCCCAAGAACTGGTCCAGGAGTCACAGCGCCTGCCTCCCTCTGGGGCGGGACCACCAGGGCTCCGGTCACCCACGTCGAGTCAGAGAGCTGCACGCAAAGGTGCCACACTCACGCAGAGGCTGGGACGAGGCCTTCCAACCCTCGCCGATGCCAACCGCTGCTCGGGAGAGGCTGAGGCCTGTTGCCCCAAAGTCACAACTGACCCCTCCCCATGCTTACAACCAGTCTTCTCGAAGCTCTCTCCACCCACCTCCAAAATAGCAGGAGCACCAGGGCTCCCAAGAGCCTTTGCTTGCAAGCCCTGATCTTCCAGTCCAGACTGCCCCCCTTAAAAGAATGTTCTTTCTCTTACTTCCCACTTGACTCAAGAGACAGTGGTGGCTTTGATGAGTTGCTGCAGCTGAGGGAAGCTAGGATATTTTCCGAACCAATAAAGATGATTTCATGCTGTATGGTCCAAGGGTCTCCTTGGATGGAAAAACATTTCAGAAAGACTTAAGGCCACTTGCGTCTCTCCCCGGGACCCCAAACTCTCAGTAATTCCAAGGGCAAAGCTCTTCACACAAGGCCAGTACAGAGTACGGAGGCCTCAGAAGCCAGGGCTGGTGGGCCCCTTCCCCAGCCTGGCCCTGGGCAAACCACCCAGGCACCAAAGCCATTTCCCCGACAGAGAACTGACAGCAGCTCCGGCAAGGCCTTCGTCACCAAGGAGACCGACACCAGTCAGGAGCCCACGCAGGATTCTCCTAAGGACACGGAAGCGCAGATGCCGAGGTGGTCAATGCCACAGCAGCCTCCTGCTGGGAAACCACTGAACACCGGGCTCAAGCCAAACACGACCCAACTTTGTGAAAGTCTAAGAGCATCGACTGTCCTCGAGAGCGGCTCAGATAATGAGAAAATGATGGTACTGACTCCGTGCACTGCTGGATCTCCCCATACACACGTGAGGTCTCTAGCAAGGGAAGGCAGGCTCTCGGGAGGGCGAGAATGTTTGAGAGTCATGCCGAGTCTGAACTGAGCCAACGCCACTGTCCCTGGCTCTGGGACCCTGGGGGAGTCTCTTAGCCTCTCTGAGCTTCAACTCTTCCCTGGGATGTGAGGCCACTACCTCACCCTCCTGGGTGGTCGGCAGAGTTAGAGACCCTAAGCCCAGCATTACTTCAGGCAGCTCTCCCCTTAATCACGGGGACCCAGCAGTGGGAAACCAGCAGGAGAGGTGCTGGGGAATGCGAGGCTGCAAACACCAAAGGGCATGACAAACCCATTGGTCCCATTTGTCATTTACCCTCAAGGGCCAGAGACCCAGGATGAAGACATTGGCAAAGAGGAAAAGACCATCAGGAAAACAAATGTGGCCAGATATCAAGCCCTCTTGAGAGTGGATATTTCCAAATTGCTCCTAATAGCTAACTTGGCAGCATTTTTCTGGCATGATCTTCCCCATCCTATGAACCATGTTTCTGAGTCTCTGGAGTTAATATTCGGTCCCGGTTTTGTTCAAAGAGTTTTAACATTTTCTGCACGTCGTGGTCAGCCTCAATCACCTGGAAATTAAACACACGGGTCACAGGGCTGCGCTTGACCTCAATACCATCCTCCCGTCACACATGAAGAGGGAGAGAGACGGAGGCACACAGGAGGAAGCGCGGAGGGGCAGAGAAGCCCAAGGTCACAGGCAGATAAAAAGGAGGGTTAGAGCAGAACAGCACCAGGTTCTAGGTCAATTCACATTCTCAACTACGTTTCCACTTAAGCATCCACTACGGTTGTCCCTGCAGCCAGCCCGTGAATGATTTTTTTTTCCCCCGTCGTTTTATATTATCCAATAACGAGGGGGTGGGAAACAGATGTCACTTCCTTAAAAATCCAGTACAGTAATATCTCACTTTCCAGCAACCTCATGGCCTGGAAGCACCATGATGAGTAGAAGTTTCCGAGCAGCCCACACAGATGTCCCTCCCTCAGATCCCACACGGGGCGCACATCGCCAGACGTCTCGGGATCCATCTGCCTGCCTGAAGAAATTGAGCAGCAGCAAAGCAGGGCAGGAGGGGACAGGGGAGCAGGGAAAGGCGGGGCGGGAACGGCACGCAATGAGAGGTGGCGAGAGTCGGCAGGAGAAGCTGCTACGGGAAGCCAACGCACAAACTCAAAGACATTAGTGGTCTGGGGCAAACCGTCCTACACACCTCAGCACCTCCTAGGGGCGCCACTGGGTAACAGCCCAGGACAGCAACTGGTGTTCCTTCAGATGCCCTGGGTCACCGAGGAGAGGGGCAACGAGGCTCCATGGCTGCCATCCACTGGAGAAGGGATGGTTGCATCAGAGAGACCACCATCCCAAGGGGCTAAAGCCAAAACCCACGTCTAGAGCCTTCAGCCATCTGGAACGCTCCATCACTGACGATGCTGGATAAGTGAGATGCTACTGTGGCCACTGGTGTAATGACATGGGACAGGTCACCTTTTCTCAGGTCTGTCCAACAGACCCAGAGACTCAGTCCAGAATCGGGACCAGGAGAGAGAAAGGGCCCCTTCTACCCTCCCTGCTTCCTTCTTCTCGATCCTCCAGCTCTGAAGGACCTGGCCCCTCCCCAGACTGCAGAGTGGCTGACATTCCCCAGGTCACTCCTCCTTCCAGAAAAGTCTCCAGCCCTGCCAGGGGGACTTACCAGAACAGGGGCTGTCACAGGGAAAAGGCCCCCTTGGATGAGCCACTCCTCATAGAGGTGGTGAATAGCATTCAGGTAGTCCTGCCAGGAAACACACACACACAAACATACACATGTACCCAGGCCTTCGGGAGCAGGCAGGGGAGCAAACCTCTCCAGCAAGGACCTCAGGCAGGGGCGTGAACGTCCATGACCACGGGGAGTGGCTTGGACAAAGGGGTCTGCAACTGCCAACCTGGCTCAGGCGGACAGTCATAAATGCAGCCACTCCCCCCCGCCCCAGCCAGCCGGGCCATGGCGACAGTTGGAGGCGCCCCTCCCGCCACCTACTCCCCCTCCCCAGCACTGCCCTGCTCCGATAGTGCCCCGCACACACCCTCCCACCTGACTTCTCACGCTGACGCCCACTTCTCCATCAGCAGGGCCACCAGTTCCTTCATGTTGGGGTCCACAGCTGCTCCATGGCTGAGCTTCCCAGCCCTGGACAGCCTCTGACATCCCCACTCTGTCCTTCCCAAGAGGACTGTGACCCTCACTGGCCTAGGAGACCCACTCCCGCTGCTTCCACCCCACCTGACAACTTGTGACCTGTAAGCCCTCTAGACCATGAAGACCAACTTCAGAAAGCCCCACAAGGTGGAAGCCAGGGGGAAAGTGGCCCGGACATGCCCCTAAGCCATCAGCACCTCTGCACCACGCAGGACTGGACAGACACTTTCTCACGCGCAGGCCACGGTGCTCTGACCACCCACGGCCACCTTCCCAAGCAGCAATTTACTGCCAGCCCAGAAGCTCCCAGGGAAACCGTAATGCCACCTTTTCATCCACCATCGAGTTATCCCTTGGCAACAACAGATGTGTCCTATAGGCCTTGTCAGAAATGCTGAGATAAAGGCCCAGCTAATAATGGCTTGGAGGTACTCCAGACTTGCCATTTCTTCAGAACATCTGGGTCACCGCAGAGAGCGGCCCTGCCCTACCACGGCCTGACCCAGCCCCGCTCCACTGTGCCCTTCCTCCAATCACTCCTGTCTCCGGATTTCAAAGGAGCTACCCAGAAGGAGGCCTACGCCTTCATGGTTGGCATCAACCTTACTGGTACCTGGGGAAAACAAGGTTGGGTGGGCCTTGGGAGCCAGGCGGGTCTTCCAGGGCCCCTAGACCAGCCCATCCTGAGCTCAGACCCATCCCAGGAAATGCCTGCCCAGCCTCTGTCCCAGTGGCATTCACATGGGGCATTCAGTTCAGTATTATCTGAGCAACTCCTAGGTGCCAAGCCCTGGGAAACACGCTGGGGATGCAGGGAATAAAACCTAATCTTAAAAAGCTCACAGTTTGATGAGGGATGGAGAACAAAACATATAAACAAACAGTTTCAGTATGCTTGTCCTTAGGGTTGTGACCATCATAATCCCAGAGGTTAGGGGATCACAATGGAGGGGGTCAAGGAAGGCTTCCTGGAGAAGGTGACATCTAAGCGGAAATTGGAAAGCAAAAGAAGCCACTGCACAAAAGCACATCTGTGTAAGTGCAGGATGAGTGTGAGTGTGTATGTAGCCACGACTAGTCTCTGTGGCCAGAGCATGAAAGGCAAGGAGTAGAGGGAGGTAACGTGGATCCAGCAGGATTCGAGGTGGCACGCGACAGTGGGGACTTTACTCTAGACGGCAACAAGACACCGAAGGGTTGGTGGCTGGGAAATTGCGTGAGTGGTGCTCTGTCCTGGAAACATCCCTCCCCAGCAGCAACGTGGAGGCCAGGTTTGGGAGGGCATGTGGGGAGTGAAGGAACAGGACGAGGAGGGCAGTCCAACAGTTACAACAGTCCTGACGAGAGGCCCTGTGGCCCTGAGCCAGCACCCGGAAGGGCGAGGCACTGGGCAAGTACCAAAGAGGACAGCCTCGGAGCCCAGCACTGCACTCAGCACCAGGGACGGAGCTGCAAGCGGGAGGGAGTGTTCCAGCGAGGCTCCAGAGCTGGGCACAAAGGCAAGCAATCCTCAGGAGGTGGACAGGACACGCCCTGGGGGGCGCCTGGTGGGCAGCGGGAGAAGGGATGCCTTTGGGCCCACAGGGCGCCAACCACGGCGACCCGGGCCCCAGGAACTTCACACAGCGTCTCGGGCCACGGAGGAAGTCCGAGCTTACCCCGCAGTATGCTCAGTTCCCGTTTCTCTGTCCGCGACAGCACAATGATTTCACGGAGGGATGGAGGTAGTTTCCCGGGCATTAAGCAGCTTCAAGGGGGCTCTTACCAGGGGAATGACGGTCTCCTCTTCCCTGCATCTCAGCCGCAGTCTCTGGTAACAGGTCTCAGGGGTGGTCCGGAGATACACTGAGATTTAAAAAAATAATATGTGGCTCTAACGACTCTGTTTGTGGCTTAGAAATGGAGGCCAGGGAGAGGGGGAAGGCAGGCCTGTGCACAAGGCGTGGAGAGAAACACCTGCCAGCCACTCTGAGCAGGACACACAGACCACAGCCAGCCCCCAGCCTGACCACTGACCAGCTGTGTGGCCTTCAGGCGTCTTGACCCTCATGCCCACTTTCATTTTCTTTCCATGTCACCAGCCCCACGGCGTTGCTGTGAGGCTGAACGAAGGTCCACATGTGCACGAAGCTTCGCACGGGTTCTGGCCTCCTCCCTCCCTTACACACTAAAAAAAAAACCCATCGAATCACAATGGACCCAGGGGAGAGAAGCTTGAGGAGGGACCAGAAGCCCCCAGATCCTGTCTGCCCTTGGAGAGAAGGCTGAACTAACGTGGGCAAAGAATCACCAATGGTCGGGGCCCTGCCTGCTGCCCCTGCCGGCTGCAGTCCTGCCAAGCACATGCTCCCTGCGGCCCTGGGGGCTGGTCAGGAGGGGCCTCTCACCTATCAAATCAACAGACACGTCGATGTTCCTCACAATCCAGTCAAACCATTCCGACAGAATCACATAGTCCACTTCAGGCATCTTCCCGCTATAACGAGAGGTGTTAGGGTTTTATGCATCAAAAGGATCTGTAGATGGCTTCTGTGTAAAGGGCACAGCCCGGGGCACCAGGGCACAGCATGATCCATGGGATACTGGGCCCCCAACACTTCTGACCCTCTGCTGCCGGGGGGACGGTTTCCGGTCTAATGCAGCCAGTGTCGTGGAAGTGCTCGATGGGAGAGCTCACCTGGGACTTGAACCCCAAGCAGAGAAAGGGGCTTTGAGGACTGACCCCAGAGAACAGGGACAGTGCTCAGGTTGGAAGGTGGAGCAGCAAACCAATTTCACCTCTAGAAATCTATTTTGTGCAAATAATCATGGATGCCCACTGCAAGCACCACCAAAAATAATGAAAAGTGAAATCTTGGCACACCAATATAACAGCAAACCATGCAGGAACTGAACGATGGTGTAGTAAAATAACATTTAATGACATGGACAACGCCCACAATGGAGTGGTCAATGAGAACAGCAGGTGTAAAATTGTGTGTAGTATGACCCAACTGTATTTCCCTGAGAAATCGTTCACACATTTTAAAAAAGACTGGAAAGAAAGACAACAAAATGCATCCAGTGCTTTTCTCTGAGCTGTGGGACTATAGGAGACTTTTTTTTTTTAGATTTTTTATTTATTTATTTGACAGCGAGAGCAAGAGAGCACAAGCTGTGGGAACAGTAGGAGGGTGAGGGAGAAGCAGGCTCCCCGCCAAGCAGGGAGCCCGATGTGGGGCTCAATCCCAGGACCCCGGGATCATGACCTGAGCCGAAGGCAAACGCTCAACCATCTGAGCCACCCAGGCGCCCCCCCTGCTTTTTTTTTTTTTAGATTTTTTGGGACTATAAGAGACTTTAATGTTTTCTTTCTACCTTCCTGTATTTTCCAAAATCAGAGGAGGGGAAATAACTACATATTTAAAATGTTAACTGAAAAAGGAAGGAAGAGGGCACCTGGGTGGCTCAGTTGTTAAGCATCTGCCTTCGGCTCAGGTCATGATCCCGGGGTCCTGGGATCAAGCCCCGCATCGGGCTCCCTGCTCGGCAGGGAGCCTGCTTCTCCCTCTCCCACTCCCACTCCCCCTGCTTGTGTTCCCTCTCTCGCTGTGTCTCTCTCTGTCAAATAAATAAATAAAATCTTTAAAAAAAAGAAAAAGGGGGCGCCTGGGTGGCTCAGTTGCTTAAGCGTCTGCCTTTGGCTCAGGTCACGATCCCAGGGTCCTGGGATCGAGTCCCACATCAGGCTTCCCTTGCTCTGCAAGGAGCCTGCTTCTCCCTCTCCCTCTGCCTGCCACTCTCCCTGCTTGTGCTCGCTGTCAAGTAAATAAATAAAATCTTTAAAAAAAGGAAGGAAGAAATCAAGACAAGAGACCAAGAGTGCAAGAGGCCTGGCATCTCTCCCTGGCTCCTGTGTGTTTCCCCTGCCCCAAAAGGAAACCCACGGGGAAGAGCCAGAGGACGGGCAACCAGGAGACACACACCTGTCAAAGGCTGGGTGATCCTCCGAGGCCCAGGAGAGGAATTCTCCTTTTTAACACCCCACCCACCTTGGATACCATCTTGGATCCACTCAGAACAGGGTTTGGCAGGACTGGCTACAGGAGAGGGGCCGTGCCTGGGCCCAGGGTGCATGGGAGGGGGGCGGTTCTGACTGCCGATGAACAATGGGTGTGGGAGAAGAGCCCACTGGAAGGGGGGGTCTGGAGCTGGCCCCCTGCTGGGCGCTGTGAACAGACTTCCACCCGGCAGGGAGGAGCAGTGCAGGGATGGGCATGGAGGGAGGCAAGAAGCTCAGACAGTTGGAGGGGCGCATCTCGGGGAGACTAAGGCCACAAGCAGCCTTGCCTGGGGCCCAAATGACAGGGCATGGCACAGACTCAAGCCCCTCATCCTTGAGACCCCTATGGCGCCCTCAGGGGAGACCGGCTGTGCTCGGGCTGAGTAGCAGGAAAACATACGGTACCCGAGAGAGAATAGCAGGGGCAGAGGGCCAGCTGTGGGCACCTTAGAGGTCTTCAGGCATCAGACCTCAGCCAGGAGACAAGAGCAGACCAGAGCAGACTAACATGTGAGGGCGCCCCGAAAGAGTGGGGGAGGTCAGTGGGAGGAAGGTGCACAACCCTGCAGAGGGGACCAGAGCCACTGAAATCCAGGAACTAAAGATAAGGACTTTAGGACCACAGGCTGGTATGGCATGAGGACAGGTGGCTGCCCAGCCCCTAGTTCTTTCCTCTTATCTCCTTAAGAGTAGTCCATTATTTATTCAGGGTCCATCCATAGGCCTGAGTGTTTCAGGGAAACCTGACCTCAAGCCAAGCTTCAGGGGAGGCCCAGTTGGTCGAAGGGAAATACTCTCTTCTCATGAAGCTGAGTGGATCTGGCCACAGGGGCCCGGCCTGTACCAGTGAGACATGAAGGAGGTTTGCAGGGGTTTGCAGGGGTTGATGGAAACCATGCTTCCTCATACTTAGAGGAAAGCCACTGGCAAAACACCTACCCTCTGGCCAGCAGGTGAGAAGGCTGGTTCTGCCACAGCCATTTTGTCACCATGAGGGAATCATATTGAGGACACAAACAAGACACAGAGTCGGAAAACAGGGCCAGAGCCACTGAATGAAACCAACGCTGAAGTCTGCCATTAAGACAGCCAGTAACAACCGTGTTGTTCAGGCTACTTTGAGTTGGGTTTCGGTTAGTTGCAGCTGAGAGTATCTGATTTCAAGAAACCAAACCATTCTCTCTTTACATGCTTTCCTTCTCTGGGAAACAAAGGTTTGTTCTCCAGAACACAAGTGACTGGGAGGGAATGGGGATTTCCAAAATGGAAGCTGCTCCTCAGCACCTCCCCTTCTCCACTACCACAGAAACAGAAGAGACTAGCAACACAGGGTCATGGGCCTGTGAGAGCTGCCCAGGGCGGCAGTCTCACAAGTCCCAGACGCTGCCTCAGCAACAGGGTGCCCAGCACAACCACCAAGCCACTGCCAGGGGCAGCACCTCTCTACAGAAAACCCAGCCATGTGACTCACCACCAGCGGACTGGGCGCACTGAGGGGGTTTTATGGTGCCTCCCCTTCCCCAGGGTGGCAAAACCAAGGTCCTGGGTCCACACGAATCCTGCTGGCTGTTTTGCTTGGCATGGTTTGCTGCCACCTTCCCCCTGAGGACCATGGAGTCCCCAGTTTGCAAAGCACAGGTCAGAACAGAAACCGCACACTCCAATGCCAGTCCCCGTTTACATTATTTTCTTTTGTTTTCACAAGACCTTGCGAGGTCACTTTTAGTCCTGATTTACAGATGAGGAAAACTGAGGCCCAGAGCAGTGAAGCCCAACTCAGTCTGAGCCGGAATTTAAGCCTGGCTCTCCATGGCCCCCAAACCCATATGATCTCCATGACATCATTCGCCGCCCCCCCCCTCGCGCCCCCCCCCCCCCGTCCGAGCGCAGAGGGGGCTGTTCTGGACGCTCCAGTGCGTCTTTGGCCTCCGCCCAGGAAAGGCACAGCTCTCAAGGTCATGACCCAGGCCCGAGGCCCCGGTCTAGACCAGAGCAGGGGAGGAGTCCAAGCCCCTAGGCCAGTTAGGGAGGTAGGAGGCCCTGCCTATTGTTCCAAATGCAGGGTCTTAATCAATGTCCACCAGCCCCAGGTGAGTTAGCTGTCATTTCCCAGCTGGGTCCCACTCAATTCTCGTACTTCTGTTCTTAGAAAAAGGCGACCAGCAATCTTGTAAAACCTTTGCATTCAATTATTCAGCCCTGGGGCTTGGGCCACATAATGGCCTGCAAGGCATTCTCGCCTCCTTCAGCTTTTCCTTCCAGCGCAGTGCCCACGATCGATCGTTAAGGGGGTGATGTAACTGGAATCTTCCTCTTCAGCAATTACCATGCTGCTCTCACACCCCTGGCCAGCATAACGGCACTTACATTCTGTCCGCCCCAAACTCGCTGCAGTGGGGGGGTCCAGAAGAGGCAGGTCTTTCCCTAGGAGACCCAAAAGGCAAGGACGCCTTTGAGAAGGTTTGCTTCAGGGGATGCACAATGCCACTATGTGGCCTGCCGTGACCTTCCACCAGGGCCCCCCACCCCAGATTCCAGGCCAAGGATGGAATGTTTCTCAATGGCTTTTGAGAAAGAGGAAAGGACCAACCCCAACACGGAAGGGCAGCAGCAACTTGCCCCCTGCCCTGGGAAAGGGCTCTCCCCATCAGGGCATGGTAGGAAGCCTTGTCCTTGAGCACCTGAGGTGGGGGGGGGGCGGACCAGAGGTCAGGCAGGAGCTGACAAGCCACACTTGCCATCCTGGGGTTCCCAGCACCCAGCTGACCTCCCCACAGGTGGGAACCAGAACATCCTATTTTAGGTGTGGGCCAAGGATCCAGCCAGGCTCAGTTCTAGCATACATTTGGTTTAGGCTCAACATAACGGTCATCTGTATTTGGGGGGGAGCAGAAACGTCTCAAAACACCTACTCTGTCAGTAACACTTCGTGGTGGCTGACCCACTGCATCGAGGAAAGCTGGCCTTGTAAGGAGACTGCCGGCAAGCGAAGCCCGCGTTCCACACTACCCCACACCCGTCACTTCCTTAGCTCTGGCTGCAAACACGCTACTGTGCCTCCCCGCAGAAAACCTCTGGCCTACGGCTGCACCTCTCCTGGCCCAGGAGTAAACCTGGAGACCCTTCCAACAAAGAAAACACAACAAAACCCCCAACAACTAAAACCTGAAGCAACAAATGAGAAATGAACAAACAGCGGGCAGCGCAGGAAAACAGGAAGCCCCGCATTGCAGAACTTTCACCAGGATGGGCCGCCTGCCCTCAAGAAAGCCCGCAGGACTGGGCTCTTGCTCTCCTGACCCCAGGGAAGCCACAGGAACAAAACTCTCAGGGGAAAGGGCCCGGCATTAGGGTGGAGAGCTCCTTGCAGCTGGCGGCTGGCTTCTTCTGAGGCCTTACTCCTCCAAGTGCGCTCCCCAACCAGCAGGATGGGGGCCGCCCAGGTTTCTTCAGTTAGAAATGCAGGTTCTCAGGCCCCGCCCTGGACTCCGCAAAGCGGCTCATGTGTGTTAACAAGATGTACAGTGATCTGCGGCCCTCGGCCCCTGGAGGACTTCAGTGAAAGGGTGTGTGAAGCACCGCCTTCTCCCACATCCCTGTAACCCGAGTGGCAGACGGCCTGGCCCCCCAGGCTGCCACGGTGTTCCCAGCAGCCTCTGGAGTGCCCAAGTTCATGCACCAACCAACAGCCTCCGGGCTGCATCAAGTGATACCAGAGGCCGATCTTCAGGCCCCAGTGAGGTCTTCGGGGGAATCCATGCTCTCCCAAGGCTGTATGAACTTGAATCAATCAGATCCCAAGAAAAGGAACAGGGACACAGTGAATTTCTCCTGTGGGTCACAATCCTACAGAAATCCTAACCACAGACGCCAGGCATTCTGGGAGGGCCAGGGTGAGGCATAAATATGAACAATAAACATCAGGCATAAATATGAAGTTAACAGGGCAGGAAAAAGGCTTAAAAAAATGAAAAGCTATAGTCTTCTCCTACACTACCCACAAGACAGCCATGTTTTGGGCAAGGGCCATGTTTTCTTGGACCTACGACCTCAACCACAGCCACAGAGATCAGGAAATCAGAACCAGCCATCAGAGGTGCTGGAATGAAGGGCTACGGGCATGAATGACCAAAGGCCACAGACATCAGCTAAAACTGCCTCCTGGGAAAAGAGAGACTGATGGCTCCCGGGGAAATCTGCCAGGTGTTGGGCAGCCAGCAGGTAGGGGACGGGGGGCGGGGGGGGGGGGGGGCGGTGGTGACGGTTAACTGGCGAATTTCGTGAAGAGCAGGGTAGGCAAGGACCTGCATAAGGGGCACAAACCCTAAACTAGGCAACTGTTCCATAGGCTCTCCAGAGATGGATGACAGGACTTAGAGATGAGAAGGGCTTGGGGAGCTTTAGGAACTTGGCCGTGCTCACAAAGACAGCAAATTCCAGAGCCAGGAGGGGACCCAGGTTCCCCAAACTCAGCACTTCACTCTCTCCTCTGGGCCTCTGGTCATTCCATTCCAGGTTATCCTCTTCAAAAGGAGCCACTGGCTGCCACACAGAACCCGCCAAGCTGACGGCAACTACAAGACAGCCAACCTCGCTAGGCAAAGGGCACAGGAAGTCCCACCCTGCCGCCCAGGGTCCACGAGACAGGCTATGATGCTTTCATCAGAGCAATAAACAAACACCGGTGGGGCTCCTTTGTTCTTTCTCTTCCTTCCTCCGCCTGTCCCTCCCTCTGGAGGAGGCACTGATAAGCAGGGAGCAAAGGAGGGTGAAAGGCTAGGTACACCTGAGGTGGACACCTCGGCCTCACTGAAATCCCAGACAGGGCAGGGGAGGGGCGCAGACTGGACAGGGCTCTAGCATCAGGCCCACTCCTGCTGGAAGGTCGGAGGACAAAGCTACGGTCAAGACTTGCCCTGGCTGCTCCTGACCCCATGGCATTAGTCTAATGCTCAGAATGGATGCAAGCAGAGGCTCTCGTTCTGGGGCCACACAGCAATGGGCATGATCCATGGCAGCTCAGGACCAAAGGAAGCAGCCTTTTTAGTGGCCCCTCGAAGGAAGGGGCGTGAAGCAGCTGGGGCCAGAGCCTGGGGAACATGTCCAACTGGACCCAAGAGCAGCCCCAAGTCCCATTGCCCAGCAACAGCTTAATGATACGGCCCAGGTACCGGCCCCGGGCTGGGTCCGTGCTAGGCAAGTACACCTGACGTGGCCGGTCCTCCTGTCCTCAAGGAGTTTATGGCCCAGCTGGGGGGCGGGAGGGGACGACACACGATAGACAGTTGAACAAATAAAAATAGACTAAGTTGAACCACGTGTAACTGCCATTCTTGTAGGTCAAAATTGGTCAAATGTTAATAATTTCATTGGGTTCAACTTACTTTAAAGTTGTCTTAAATACTATGAAAAAAGGCAACAGGAAGAAGTAATTAAAACTGACAAAGAGGTCTGACCCATCTAGACAGGGTGGCCGGGAGGCCTGGGAGAGGCGACACTGAGGACAGCTACAGACGAGAGCGAGCAGGGAGCCGGCATGTAGAGTGGCAGGCAGATGTCAGGATAAACCTGACGTCAGGACCTCTCGGTGAGGGAGCTCAAGGTGGGAAGAAGCAGTAATGTGGGGGCTGGCAAGGAGAGGGTGACCAGGCACACAGCTCCCGAGGAGGGAGGGGCGTGGAAGGCGGCCACGCTTCAGACCGCAGCCTGTAGCCCAGCTCCCCAAGACCCCTAAAATCAGCAGTCCACTGAGCACAGACATCGGGAGGGTCCCAAGCCTCTGAGGCCTCAGCACGGTGCGCCACCAGGAGTCCCCTAACTGTGCCTACATGACAGAGTCCACTCGCATGAAGGCAGAAGACAGTCTGGAGTGAAATTATAACAAACACTGCGCAAGATGTTCTAGACTGAATGCTCTGTGTCTCTGGGTCTTCACCCGGCCCCACATCCTCCCGCGTTGCCACGTGACCCACAGGGGCCCTCCCAACCTCTCAACCTGGGGTCGGCCAATGGGATGTTAGCAAATGTGAAGCTGAGGCCTGAACAGTGCTCATGCGTTCCTGCTGGTGCCTCTGCTCTCTGTCGTCACCACAAGAAGTGTCCAGGCTAGCCTGCTGGTCCCAGAGGAGGAGGAGAGGCAAGAAGAGAGAGATGAGTCACCGCGGTCAGCCCTGCTGGAGCCATCCTAGACCAGCCAACCTCCAGACATACCACGGAGCCCGGCCCCCAAGGTCAGCAGAGCCACCTGGCCCACCACCCTTGACACCTGAGCAGTCGCTGCGGGAAAACTGCCGCTGAGGGTATCTGGCTGGTTGTTACAGAGGGTTACTGTGGCCAGGGGCTAACAGATACAGGAGAGCAGGAACTCAACAGCCATCACACGAATAAACAAGTTCCGATTTCATTTCTACAAAATGAATGGTTTCATAAATTAGCAAGTGTGCAAACCACGGTACCTTCTATATAGGTTTTCTACAAAAATATATCTTGCGCTGTGAATCGACCGCTCCATCAACCGCACGGGAGATGTCTAAAAGAAAACAAAGGGATTCACTGACTCGGGTCAGGAAGGCTTGAAAGACGTCTGTGGCTCCCCCTGCCTGCGGTCTACACCTAACACAAGAACAGAAAAGCTGTGGGAGAGGGAGGCAGGCACCAGAGCAACAGTGGGGGTCCGACATGGGGCTCAGCTGCGCTCTGCCCTCAGTCCGGGCCCCTCCCCACACCCCGAAGCTCAGTGGCAGTGCAGCGATGCAGGGGCTGCTGCTCGTCAGCAGCAGCCTCTTTCGGAGGAGAGGTGAGGCTCAACTGGATTATCGATTTGGGGAAGGGCTAGAAAAACTGCCAATTGCTGTCCAGCAGAGTGTTGTCAAGTGAAAAGTGTGGTAATCATGGAGGTAAGCAGTGTGCACTTGCTTAAGCACAGGGATCTGTATGCCGGAGACAGAGCCCTGAGAGGGCTGGGGTGCGGCTGACATTTGGGAACTCTGCCCTCAGCGACTAAGGCCTGGCTCTCTGGAACATCGCAAAGATGTGAGACCTTGGTGCCTCCTCACAGGGCCAGCTGGGGACCACTGCAGCCCTTTGGAAACTGGGAAGGACTCTGCCCAACCAGGCACACCCTGCTCTCTCTCAGGCTGGCCCACAGCACCCATGGCACCTGGACCGGCAAATCACGGGCACCTTCAAAGCCATAACCCAGGAATTTCCTGACTCTCTCTCCTTGCGTTTATCTGTCCGTCCATCTTCCTTTCCATTTTTTCCATCCTCTCCTTACTTAGGACTCTCTGCTGCCCATCTGTTGCTAGCCCCCCACTCATCCATCTCTCCTTCCGCTCCTCTTTCCTTGTCTGTCCATCTCTCTCTCTCTGCGTCCTTCATGGTATGTTTCTCTAAACACAGAAACACATGTATGTCCCCTCATATTCAGATCTATTAGATGCAATTTAGATTTGCAATCCAGTGCCTGCTCAGGGGAAGCAGGATGGGCAAAGGGGGAAAGTGCCAACCTCGGATGCTCTGACCTGTATCATTTAGACAGATACTTGGGGAGACAGAAATGCATATGGTTCTGCTCCTGTCTTTCCATTTTTTTTTCTTTTCTTTTCTTTTTTTTTTTAATTTTATTTATTTATTTGAGAGAGAGAATGAGAGACAGAGAGCATGAGAGGGAGGAGGGTCAGAGGGAGAAGCAGACTCCCCGCTGAGCAGGGAGCCCGATGCAGGACTCGATCCCAGGACTCCAGGATCATGACCTGAGCCGAAGGCAGTCGCTTAACCAACTGAGCCACCCAGGCACCCTCTATCTTTCCATTTTTAAAAGATGCAGATTTGTAGAATGATAGCTATCGTCACAACCGCCCAGCCCTGGATCAAACCATCCAGCGGAGTGGCTGTGGCACATCACCGGCTGTAGGGATCTCCCATCTCCTTCATGGAGAGCATCCAAAGCTGGCCTTTTGGGTTGTGCTTTCAATTTTGAACCACAATCAGGCCAATCAGACTCTTCTTAGCCAGCCTGTTTTGTAAGAGACTCTGCCCCTGTTCATAGGCCTGATGGAAGGGGTCTAAGCAGCATGTTTGTGCCCTGTGATCTGTCTCAACACCTGACTGGCCCAGGGCTAGGCACAGGACCCAAGCCAAGCCAGTCCAATTCTTTCTCCCAAGAATTTGAACCAAGAGCCAGATCTTGTGAAGGTTAGATCAGTGGTTCTCAAACATGCAAACAAAACAAAGCATGCCTTAAAATCACCTGGAGAGCGTGATAAAACACAGCCTGCTGGGCCTCATCTCCAGAATTTCTGGTTCAGCAGGTCCGAGATGGGGCCTGAAAATGTGCATTTCTAACAAGTTCCCTGCTGCTCCAGGTCCAGGCACACTCGGAGAAGAACTGACGTAAGTAACGTTGAGCCCAGAAGTAGTCAGGTCGTGAAGACTCGGGCTCACTGTGGCCTGCCTAGCAACTCTGTGGCTAGCTGAGGTTGCTGGGTGGGGGCGCTGGAGGCTGGACCTGGGAGAGCTGCAGGAACAGGAAACCTTGGTCCCAGACACAGAGAATGCTGAGCAGCGCTCAAGGTCCCAAGCAGCTTCCTTGTGAGGTTTCCCTTCCTGGCAATCACATTGCCCCCACGTGAAGAACACTTTCAGAAGGCTGAAGCCGAGCATCTGAAACATACCTGAGGACGAGTGTGGTGGTCCAGCATGGTGAGCTGCACATACGTCTGCAGCGTGAGGCCCCATCGACAGGCATCGTGGTACATCAGACCCTGCACAAGGGAGAACGCAGCATTTTACCTCAAAGAGCTCTAGCGATAGGACTCTGGTCTCTTCAGTCACTGATGGGTTCTCGTGAAACCCACCAGGGGCTGTGGTGGGGCCAGGAATGAACCCAACATGGTCACGGGGCCCTGAGGACAGAGTGAACAGGCACTGGGGCAGTGACAGGACAACCAAGTAACAGCTGTGACAGGAGCCTATATAAAGTCCCCAGGGAACACTCACTTGGTCACTTAACAAGTGTTGGGGAGCTCCCTGCAGTCACTTCTCCACCTAGCAGTCAACATGCGCCTGAGAAACCTCCATCAGCTCTTGTTGCTCCTCTACTCAGAACCTTCCAGTGGCTTCCCGTTGTAGCCAGAGTGAAATCCAAAGCCCGTACCAGGGCCCACAGGGCCCTAGAAAATGACTTGCATCTTCTCTTGTCTCCTACCATCCTTCCTCTGACTCAATGTGCTTCCAACCACAGGAGCCTCCTGAGTGTTCCCCCAAACACCCAAGCATGACCCCACCTCAGGGCCTTTCATTCGCTGTGCCTTCTAACAACATTCTTGCTCCGTTCCCTGCACTGCTCACTCCCTCCCTATGTTGAAGTCTGTGCTCCAATGTCACCTGAGCAGAAATGCCTTCCCCAACTATCTTATCCAAAAGAGCAGCCCCATGCCCATCATTTTCTCTTGCCTGTACATATAAAACAGTCCGTGTTCCATATTCCTCTTACTAATAATCTTAAATTCTGCTCTTTTCCACATTTTTGCTTTTGTTTTTTTCTCTTGGTGCTAACGAATGAAATTCCAGCGCCCGCCTCAGAGACCCTTGACCTCAGAACATGAATATGCTGCCGTTTTCCACGCGTCCCCTCCCTCTTCTCCCCCTGCCCAGGGAAGAGCAGCACCACCACTCCCCGCACTTAGGCGGAAGTTGGCTATGCATGCAGGAGACGACACACCCACCAGAGGATTATGACCGCGGACATTTCTCCACTTGGACACTGGCTCCTGTAACACCTGCAAGAAAAGAAAACATCAGATGTCTGCCCTCAGGATGCCGGTCCCCAGAGTGGACCAAAAGAGCTGGGCAACCCTCTCTGAGAAGCCACAACTCCACCCAGACATGGCTTTCCCACAGTGACCTCAGAACGGTGTCCATCCCTGCATGCAAGACTGCACACATGCCACATTTCCGGCTGCCTCGGGAGCTCCCTGAGGGCAAGGCAGTTCTCTCCATCTCTCCTCCCTGTGTGCCATCCCAGCCCTGACTGTCCCCATGTGGGGCTGAGCAGACGGGAGGAGAAAAGGCAAGAGGGAAGCTACTTGAGGCACTTCCAGCCAGCTTCCCCGCTTGGGGGCTCTCCCATGACCCCAGCAATTGGCTCCCCCTGGTCTCTGCATTGGGCATGCTGACAGCTAAGAGTTACGTTGCATTAGTTCACTTCCTAAACTGTGCCAGAGCCTCTCTGGGGTACAGGTATGTGCTGGAAAGGATTTAAATGGGGCTCTTGGGGCCAAGATTTTGAGAGTACCTGGATCCATCTGGGGACCTGAAAGTGCATGTGAGAGGGTCTATAGGTCACAGAAGACCAAAGGAAAGCAATGCGTGTGACCCATGAAAAGTAACCTCCCCCCACCTTCCACACCTCTGTGCCTTTGCTCATACTGTTCCTTCTGCCCAGTATGTTCATGTCACCTCATTTCACATCAACTTCCATGGCATGGAAAACTCCTACACATCCTTCAAACTCCAGCTCAAATATCCCTTCCTCTGTGAATCATTCCCTGCCCCTCCCAAATGCCCTTTCTTTCTGGGTCTTCAGCACTCTATTCCTGTCCCAAGTAGCATGTGTTGCCCCGCCCAGGCCACGAGAGGCTGGGCACAGGCAGCCTTGACCTGCGCCCAGCTGAGGCACGATCAGGCAACACTTAATGAGAACTCACTGTGCCAGCCGCCATGCTCAGGAAGAGCCAAACCACCTCGGTCCCTGCTTTTATGAAACTTTAAACTTGGGGCGCCTGGGTGGCTCAGTCAGTTGAGCGTCCGACTCTTGGTTTCGGCTCAGGTCACGATCCCAGGGTCCTGGAATTGAGCCCCACATGGGGCTGAGTGCTCAGCAGGGAGTCTACTCAAGATGCGTGCGCGCGCTCTCTCTCTCTCTCCTTCTGCCCCTCCCCCTACTCACGTGCCCACACATGCTCTCTCCAACTCTCTCTAAAATAAAGAAATCTAAAAACAAAAAACTCACTGAGAGAAGCAGACCTTAATCAGATCATCACAGAAATCACGTATTTTTAAGCCCTGAGAAGTAGTATAAAACAAGGTTACAGAGGGACCAGAAGAATCTACACCAAGAAGGGTAACCTAGCTGGGGAGGTCAAAGAGCGCTGAGCTGAGATCCAAAGGCTAAGTGAGCTCTTCGAAAAGCCGACAAAGCTCTCCGTATTACAGAAGAACCAAACAAGGGTGTGGTCCCCCGGGGCCAGCCAGCCGGGTCTGGGGTCTGGCTCCACCCCATAGCAGCAGCGGACCCTGGCCATTCATTTCCCTCACTAAGCCCATTTCCTGCTCTGCCACCGAGGTAATAATTGTACCTACCTCACAGAGACGACTCTCATAAGGGCAAAATCAATTAGACAACAGAAGGAATCCTCAACATACTGCCTGGCATACAGTATTACCCTCCTAGGTGCTGACTCTCGTTGTGATTTAGGGGCACTTATGTGCCACTTAGGTGGCACTCTATAGGGCACTTTAGGGGCACTTATGTTCTCAGGTCTCAGAGAACATAAGTGCCCCTAAAGTGCCCTATAGAGTGCCACCACTCAGGACAGGCATATCAGGAGTCCCTAAGTCCCCCGCCTCCCCAGGTGTGATGACTCACCAGAAGGACGCACAGGACACAGCCTAGAGGGATATTCACAGCTAAGATCTGTTACAGGGAGAGGATACAAAACAAAATCGGCAAAAAAAAGGGGGTGCACAGAGCAAAGTCTGCGGGGAGACCAGGCACAAGGTTCCAAGGGGCCTCTTCCAGGGGAGTCACACCGGAAGCACTGAACTCCCCCAGCAGCAAGCTGTGACAACACGGGAGGTGGCGTCTACCGGGGAAGGTGGCCTGAGCGCAGCAGTTCAGGGTTTTTGTCAGAGTTCAGCCATGTAGGCAGTCTCTGGCCACCACATAAAAAAATGCCAGACTCCCAGAAAGAAAGCAGGCGTCCAAAATAAACCATATTGTTTGCACAAACAGTTCAGGCACAGAGAGCCATCTCTATCAGTTAGGAAATGGTGGAACTCTCCTAAAATCTAAGTTCCCACACGCCAGCCAAGGGCTGACCTTGCACACAAGCCACTCTGAAGACAGCAGCTTGGGCCTACGAACTCTTTTCTGCACAAGCGAGACTAGGGCTACAGAACATTTATTCTTTTAATCAAACCATGTGTATATCCTTTATAAAGATTTTATTTATTTGAGAGAGCGAGATTGAAAGAGAGAGGAGAAGCAGAGAGAGAGGGACAAGCAGACTCCGTGCTAAGCAAGGAGCCACTTGGGGCTCGATCCCAGGGCCCTGAGATCAGGACCTGAGCCAAAATCAAGAGTTGGATGCTTAACCGACTGAGCCACCCAGGCGCCCCTCAAACCATATATATGTTTAATAGAAATAAAAAGCAGGAAGGGAAAGAAGGAAAGAAAATACTTCTAAACATTTGAAAACTGTAGGATCTAGAGTAACAAAAAAGAGACAGAAACAGAAAAAATTACACCACAAAACTATTCCAGGAAGAAGAGTCAGGGTCTTAGTGCAGAGGCACTTCTCAAATATCTGTGAGGTTATTCTGAGTGACTGGGCTGTAAATAAACTAGAGATTATGTTAACTGGCTACCCATGGTAACATCCCCCAGCTTAGACACAAGTATCTCAGATGTAACACTGTAATATTTCAGCCACTCTCAACATGTCTGTAGAGCCCTCTAAACCAGACCTCAGGGAAGTCTATACCTGCACGGTCTAACACAGTGGCCATGAGTCACATGTAGCTCTTACAAACTTCAAATGTGACTAGTCCAAATTGAGATATACCGTAAGTATAAACTACATTCCAGATTTCAAAGACTTGGTATGAAAAACAGAATGCAAAACAGCTCATGGATGATTTTTATACTGATTACATGTTGACATGATAACATTTAGAATATACTATGTCAAATTAAATATCCTTTTTGGTTTGTTTTTGAGCAAAACTGTTAGAAATTTCACACTATATATGTAGCTCGCATTTTATTTCTATGGGATACGGCTGGTCTACACCCTCTGTAAGTCACTCCATCGAGCTTTGACACCCCCTCGAACCCCGTGTGGAGGCCGTACCTCAATGCCTGTTGTGTTGGAGAAGAACTCCAGGCACGTCGTCTTCCCGCTTGCAATGTTGCCCTCAACACAGATCTAACAAAAGACAAATGCCCATGAGAACCAAAAATCAAGCAGCTAGGGGAGTATCCCAGGGAAGAATTTCTAGGGAAGGGCTCAGGTGAACAGCATAAACAATTCAGTCCAAGACTTCAATGTGCACATAAAATTCCCACCACAGGAAATTTCCAAGGTCCCACCGTGAGCAGTAACAACAATGCTCAGCTCCAGGCCCACCACTGATGGCCACTGAGCCACTGCCCTCCAGGACAGGCCCTCCAGGACAGACCCTCCCTTATGTCGTCTCCTAGACCACACACAGCTTGCCACTGCCCACCCAACTCTGCCCTTCCCTAGCTCCACCCCTCAGACTATTAGATTTTAGGCCCAAGTGTCCTACCTCCTTAACCAGAGCCTAGGGCTTCGGGGCTGGGAAGCATGTGTACGTTCCGTAGTACCTCACTCACTACTTTACACAGAAAAACATGGACTGGAAAGTATTTAGACAGGAGAGGACTTAGTGGAACACCTTGCTGCAGGCCAGGCCATAAGATGGGTAACGTATACCAGGACCACATTCAACCTTGCCAGCTAAGTAGTGGGTCCCAACACTTTCAAAGAAGAGAAAAATGAGGCTTGTAGGAGGGAATAAAGCAGAGAGGACAGTTTGAATCCACACTCTGCTCACACTAACCGCACTGAGAGAGCAGGCTCACAACCATGAGGGCACAGTGACCTTTAAACCCAGACTGGAGGCACCCACAGAAACGTGGGCCATGTAGATGACTTGCCCAAGGCACCGAGCCTGGCCAAGGAAAGAGATGGAATCACACGTAGGTCTGGCAGACTCTTTTCATGACCCCAGGGAAGCCTCACTCACACCCCATATAAAACACAGGGTCACAGTGGGCCATCTCACCTTGCTCCCCCCACTATAAACTCTGCCAGTCAGCTGCGAAGGTTCCCTCCTGCCTTGATCCTAAGGGGTATCCAGAAGACCAGACAATCACACTTCCAACAGAGGCCAGGCCCCCCTCCGATTCCAGGTGCCCACCAGCTCACTCCTTCAGAATGTAAAACCACAAAATGAACCTAACGGAGGCACAAAAGGCAGATCCCATCAGGGCCCTAATGAATTTGATGTTTTATTGCTGCTCTTTAAAGGAAACAACTTTTTCGCTTCCTAGAAAATGAAGAAGAGCTCAACCGTCTGCATAGACTTTGCTTCTTTCCCGTTCACTGCAGGAGATATTGTTTAGATGAGACCTTCTTCCAGAAGTTCCTGTTCCTATTCTGTGGTGGTGACTGACTTCCTGGTTGCAACTCAGCGCAGACATTCCCTAACTATCCTGTCCCATGTGACGTCCCCTGGGTACCTCAATTCGTCACCTCCCAACCCCAACATACAGCTCCTCTTCCTGTTCCAGTCCTCAGGAAATGCTGCACCATCTACCCTCAACCCCCTGGGTGTCTCCAGCCCTCACCCAGCAACTCAGCAACTCCTCCAGGCCCTGCTTCCCACTCACCTGCAGAACCTGGCCTGGCCCCCTGGCCCCCAGTTAAGGCCTCTACCCCACGTGGCTGGAGCAGCCTCCCCAGTGGCCTCTGTGCCTTCCAGTCTGGCCCAGCAGTGCCCCTCAACCCCACCTGTGGTTCACCACCACCATCTCTTCCCGAGAGGCAAACCAGATCACATCCAGTCAAGTCTTTCAGTGGCTCCGGGTGTTGGGACCTGTCTCCCGTCCCTCCTCACCAGCTCTCTGGGGACCAGCCCGAGCCTCGGGCCTGCAGGCTCTCTTCCTTCTATGACTCATATTTGTAGCTCCCTCTGCTCCAACACTCCTGCCTTGCCTTTCCCTTGATCTCCCAGGAGGCTTCAAAGCTCCCCAAGGCTCCCCTCAGGCACTGTCCTCTGCAGGCCCTGCCCCCTACTCACAGCCCCCAGAATCACTGCTGTTCTGGGTCCACCACGGTCCTATTTATTGCCGTCTCCCCTATCAGACCAGGGACTCATTAATGACAGGGGCTGTTTGGTCCCCAGGAACTCAGAGGATTTGAATGCTTAAGAATAGCCCTGGGCCTAAATGCACGCTCCATACCACTTCTAACAGACCTACCGTGTGCCTAAAAGCACCCAGGATAGGCCCGGCTCCCATCAGTGCTAGCTCGATACTTAACAGCACAATAATGCATCAATTCCCAACCAGCTCAACATAATACCCCTTTTCCTTCTGCAGTGCCTATCGTCAGCGCCCACCACACCTCTCATTTCCAACACACTTTCTTAAAGCTCAAGTGTTACAATCGCCAATCCTCTCCATGTGACTTTATTCCTTCCCAGGCCCTCTCTAGCACCCTGAATATCCCAGGGGGCTTGCCCACCTTTCTGCCCTCTGCAGACCCCAGCCAAGGTATTCCTGCCACCGCCCGCCAAACCACTCCCCTGAGCCACAGAAACTACCGACTTCTAGCTCCCTCAAGGAACTGAGCCTCTGGATTGATGGTGCTCCCCACTACGGCCGGCTAAGGGCTCCCACATCTCCATGAACATGTCCAGTTTGGCCCTCTTTGGCCTTCAACCTCCCACCAGCCCCAGTCCCACCCCACGGCTGACATCTCCAAGTCGCTACTCTGGTGGAACCCATGTCTGTGGACCCCCATGGATTCTTTCAAATACCCCCACGCACCCACTAGTGTCAGCACTGGAGGGCAGAGGAGGCAGTCAGCAGACCTTCCCTCACAGCCAGGCTGCCACCCACTAACCCAAGGTGAAACCAACCTTTCCCACACAGAGGAGCATTTTTCAAATCCTTCTGTAATCATTCATCAAGCTGACAGTCTAAATCGACCTAAAGGCTTTGAATACATGTGTGCTCCTAGCCGTGTAGACTCTTGATAAGGACATACCAGAACCTGGTAACAGGTGGCCTCTGGGAAGGGGGTCTGAGGCCCAGCGGTGGAGACAGACTTCCTCATCCCCGAAGATCCTCTTATATTTTTGTTTTTTACTATGTGCACGTATTCCCTCACTCCCCTCAGCTCTTCTCCCCTCTCTATATATAATCCTCCCACTTTATATATATGTATATATATATATGGAGGCTGCCCAGTGTTTTAACTTGCTGGATCCATATGTGAGGGTCATAAATATGAAATGTGAAACACACACACACACACACACATATATATATATAATCCCACACTGGGGAGTGCGCATAAAAAGAGGGACTTACCACTGATTTTTTCTCTTTTTCATTTTCTCTGTCTTTATCTACAAAAGAAATGAAATCAATTTTTAAAGTCAGTTTTAAGAAATTCACTCTTCTTTGTCGTAATTTTGGCAGCCACCACAAAAACAGTAATGTTTATGCTTACTCCCTGGCCTAAAAATATCTTCCAGGGACATCGGAGTCCCTCCACGGGTGGATGGAGGCAGACCCACCACGGCTGTCTACCTCCATGTGACACTGCGCAGCTGCTGCCTGGGTCGGGGTGGCACCTCTGGGCCCCAACTGTGCTCAGCTCCCCCCGCCCCCCAGTATATCACACTTTCCATTTTCCACACATTTCATATTTATGACCCTCACGTATGGATCCAGCAAGTTAAAACACCGGGCAGCCTCCACTGGGACCCCATGGCAGAGTGGTAGGCGGGCATGGGTTTCGGCCCAGGGCTGACACCCTCGGCCCACCCACCACAAAGGTGGTTCTGAGGAGCCACCCAACAGCTCGCGGCCAAAGAACGCTGTAACTCAGCTATTACGGCTTCTGACATGGGAAGTCTCCACTCCCAGTGGGAGCAGGAAGGCTCCGAGACTAAAGCACCTACCACCCGTTGGGGACTGGTTAACTGCTGTTCCGGGGCCTCCGTCTCCCCCAAGGCCATGAGAATCGGACTTAGAGCGGGAGCCGGACGGGAGCAGCCCCCGCTCGCGGGGGGCGGGAGGGTCTTTCTCTCTCTCGAAGGATCCGCACGGCCCCACCCGCTCGCGGCCCGCTGGCGTCCGGGGCAGCTGACAATGACCGCCCTTGCCCCTCCACGGCCCCGCAGTCGCCGGGACACAATCCCGGCGCCTAGGAGTAGTTTCGGGTTCAGGCCGGAGGGCGGGGAGTGAGACCGGCGGCCGCCGAGCGCCAGGCGCCGGCCGCCAGAGATGCAACAGAAAGACGCGTTACCGCGAGGCCAGGCCGGGCGCTGCACCCCCCGCGTCCCTCGGCCCGGGCCGGGGCTCCCAGGCCCCTCGCGCCGCAGCGCCCGGGCGGCCCAGCTCCGCAGCGGTCGCAGCAGCATAACCCGGCGGGCGGATCCGACGGCCCGGCTTCCTTCCTACGCACGTCGGCGCGAGCTCTGCGCACCGCCTCCAACCCCGCGCCGGCCGCCGGGGCGCCTGCTGGGGCCGCTCTCTTAAAGAGACCCTGTCGCATTTCAGCGTCTCTCCCGAGAGGGTAAGCAATTCAAGGCCCGGGCTGAGCCGGTTGCAGCCAGGCAATCTTCCCGCTAACGGGACGCTGGCGGAATGAACCCCCGACTTGGCAAAGCTTGGGGGATGGATGGCCAACAATACCCGCAACTGGTTGGTTAATTAATTGTTGGAGATTACTTAAGTGAGCACGTGTTCTAACCAGGCACCTGGCACACACTTAGGGTGTCATTTATTCTTCCCAACAATGCTGCAAGTAGATATTGTCACTCCCATAATCCTAGCTGATTATGAGCGAATCCTCCGAAATTTAGGTAACTTGTTTAAAATGATCAGAAGCATTCATTAAGAGGTGAAGCTGGAATTCAAGTCATCTATCTTGCCTCACAGCCTGCACTCTTTCCTCTGAACTTTGACATTTCCGGGTCTAGACTGTAAATGTACTAGATGCCTCAAGAAAGTGTTAAAACAACAACAAAAACAAAACAAAACAAAAAACACACAGAAAAAAAACACAGATAAGGGCCCCAAATGGAGTTGCTTATTTGAGCCCCACCCCACCAAACCAAGACTTAATTGTTTTGGCTCTCCCAGAAATGCAAACAGGCCAGTCCATCAGGAATAGCCTGATCAACAATAGTTAAGTAAAATCTGCTTGATAGGCTCCTGCCACCCCCTAAAGCAAAGCAACCTTGCCACAAACACCCAGCTTCTTTGCCAGTGTAATTTCCTTGTTCCTGCTTCCTTTTGCCTATGAAAGTTTTTCATTTTGTACGGCTCCTTGGAGAGCCGTATCTGCTAGATTGGATGCTGCCCAAATCAAATCAATTTTTGCTCAAACTCTTAAAATGTTTAATATACCTCAGTTTATCTTTTAACAAAGGCACAACTAATATTCCAACTGAACAGACAACTGGGGGTGGGAAGGAAGCCTGTAAATCTCATCCATAGTCAGGTAGCAAAAATTCAGCCCAGGTGTGAGGTAGACGGGTATATGTAATTCAACAGGCCCAGGCCCTGAAACCTAAGCTGCTGCACTTAGAACTGTGTGGGCATGCCCATTCCAGGGCTTGGGTGGAGGGGTTTCCTACCTCTCCCAGGAGTGCAGGATGCTAGCAGTCACCTCTAGGACAGAAAAGAGGAAGTCATTGGCAAGAGGGTTCACTCAGTCTCTAGATTTGCTATCAGAAAGCCACAACCCCATCTGGTGCTTTCTGTATTACCTGCCACAAACACGCCCTCCATAAACTTCAGGATTAAGTTCAACGTTTTTCTGATTTGGGATGAGGCTGTTGGATCAGACTGTGATCCCCTGGGGGCAGGGGCAGGGTATGCGGCCCAGGCCGTTGATTCAGACTGCACATACTATACATCTACTATGTGCCAGACCCTGGGAACCCTGCAGGGAGAGAAGCAGACAAAGGCAGGTCCCTGCTTTTGAGCAATTTATCTTTTTAAGATCTATCAGCTAGTGATACGTGAAGAGAAGGTGATGGTGGCTGCTCTAGAGGGGGTGTCCAAGGGAAATCCTCTCTAAGGAGTTGGTATTTGAGATGCTCATAGTACGGGGTAGCCCTGCAGCCATTCCTGAACACCCCCAACCCCTCCCTGCAACCCCCTCCAGAAGCGCTCCATGACAGGAAAGCCCCTACGGAGAGCTGGAGAGCAGTTGTCTTTGGTGCCTGGAGGGGCGGGGCGGCGTGCCCCCCGCCAGGTCCGCAGAAATAAAGCAGGCGAACCCCAGGAGCCCGGAGAGCGAGAGCGACAAGCGGCCGGCCCCGGTGAAGCGCATGCGCACGAGCGCGGGCCGCAGTGGCCTGCGCATGAGCGCGCGAGGGCGGGAATCCCAGACGGGCGGCGCGCGGCGGTGGCGGTTGCTATCTCCGCACGAGGCCTGGCGGAGCTGTGAGGCGAGGAGAAGGGGTGAGGGAGAGAAGTAGTGCTGCTGCTGCTGAGTCTGCAGGCATGATGTCGACCCTGAAGCCGAAGCATCGCCCCTTCTGCTTCAGCGTAAAAGGCCACGTGAAGATGCTGCGGCTGGTGAGGCCGGGCCACCGGGTGGGGGCGGTATCGGGGCGTGCTCAGGGGCAGCGGGAGATGGCTCTCAAGTATAAAGAGGAATCCCCTACCTTCTCTTTCAGCTTAGGCCTCCCCAGAGGCACGGCGGTTCACTGTGCACCCCGGGGGCAGAAGGAGAGAAAGAAGGCACTGCCCTGCCCTTCAGGGGTTCACAGACACATTCATAAAGCCAAGTAAGCATGTCTGCACGAGTGGCCCCCACTTGGACCTGCACACCAGGTACCCAGGTTAGCAGGCCAGTCAGCTGCGCCTGTACCCCGTACAGGACAGCCGGGCTGCCGGCTTCGGGGCGTCAGGCGTGCCGGGCGCGCTGCAGGTAGTTCGGAACAGAGGTCTGGAGAGAATGAGCCATCATTTGGAGGAAGGTGCCCTGGCTAGTTAGAGAAGTGGGGACTGTCACAGGAGACTATGTTGAAGGAACAAAAAAAAAAAAAAAAGGGAGGTGGGAGGAGAAGGAAAACATAATTTTTAAATTTTAAGGAGGTGACCTATAGGGGAGGAGATGGAAGTAGTTAAAAGCTACAGGGAAACAATTCCACTTAATATGAGGAAGAACTTTCTATTGGGAAGGTTCCCCAAATTAAGTGGCCACATCACTTGGGAAGGCAGTACATTCCCAAACAGCAGAGGTAACAGGTGTAGATGAGCACCTAGGGAGGATGCTATAAAAGAGATTCAGACTCAGGTGAGTGCATAGAACAAACTGCATACAAGGTCCCTCTCACACCAAAAGTCTGTGATTCTGAGAAATGACTGTGATGTAATACAAGTCAGAGTGCGTAAGAGAGGTTTAGGAAACTACTCTGGAGTTCAAAGGACAGGAAGATTACTTTGGGTTAGGAGTAAATAATCAGGGAAGAAGTGACCTAAGAGTCTGGAGTTTTATGCCCAGTACTGAAAGCTCTGGAAGAACACTGGAGGAGGAACAAGATCTTGTGAGAAATGTTTAGTTTCAGACATATCAATTCTCTCAACAAACATTTAGAGTATTTAGTTGTATTCTAAGATCTGACTTAGGCCCTGGAACAACAAGAACAAGCAAGACAAAGTCCCTGACTCATGGAGTTCTTCAGTCTAGTCAGAGACAGACCTATGAGCAGATAGCTATAATATGTGGTAAGATGGGGATAGGCCAAAGAGTCTCACATTTAACCAAGGACAAGAGAAAGAGAGGTATCAGGAAACTTCCTAGAGGAACATAGAGTGGGGTCTGAGGGGTAGCCACCTGAGCAAAGACATGGAGGCAAAAAAACAGCATGATTTATGCAGCAAGTTTTAACAAGATGAGCGTTGCCTTATTTTTTTCATGCAACAAATACTTATTGAAAGCCTACCATGTTCCAGGCACTGTTCTAGCCTCTTGGGACATATCAGTGAACAAAGCAAAGATCCTGGCCCTCATGGAGTTTACATATTGGGGTGGGAGGGCAGGGGAGACAGACAGTAAACACAATAAATAAATGATGCAGTATTGTAAAAAGTTGTAAGTGCTATGGAACAAGAGACAAGTAAAGCCAGGGAAAGCAGTGTAAGGGGAGGAAGGTTGCAGATTCCAGTAATAGAGTGGTCAGGTTAGGCCTTGTTGAGATGACAGCTGAGCAAAGAGTTGAGTGAGGCTAGGGAGTTAGCTATGAGAATATCTGGAGGAAAAGTGTTTTAAAAAGGAACATACATTACAATGGCCCTATGACAGGAATGTACCTGAAGGGTTCAAGAAAAAGCAAGGAAACCAGTATGACAGGAGTGGAGTGACTGGGGACACAGTGATAGATGAGGAAGGTTTTGAGTAAGGTTGTATATGATCTGATTAACATTTAAAAAAAAAATAGACCAGCTGCTATGTTGACAATAGATTGGTCAGAGGGACAGGAGGGGATTGCTGCAAGGGCAAGGGTAGAACCAAGAGACCAGTTAGAGCTATGGTAATTTGGGCAAGGAGGATAGTGGCTCAGACCAGGGTGTTGGCAGGGTAGGCTACAAGAAATGGTCATGTTTGGGATATATTTTGAAAGTAGCCCCAACATGATTTGCTGATGAACCGGATGTGGTGTAAGAAAAAGAGAGGAGTCAAGATAACTCCAAAGTCTTTGGCCTAAGCACTGGAAGGATGGAGTTGCCATCCACTGAAAGCCTGTGGGTAAAGCAAATGTAGGAGGAGGACCAGAAGTTCAATTTGAGAATTAAACATTGGAATTATCCTGTGCATAAACTGTGAAGAAATTCTGCTAGAAAAGAAGACAGGAGCTGAATGATGGAAGGCTGAATACCATGATGAGAGGTAGGCTCTATTCTAAAGATCACAGGGAGCCGCTGAGAAGTGCATTTGCGTTTTAGAAATTATACTGTAATACCTTTGTCGAGGTAGTTCAGGGAAGATACTGAAGGGCAGTAGCTGTAGGGACGAAGAGGAGGGAGTGAGTTCCCAAGATGGTTAGCATTAAATCAGCAGGACCTGATGATCGATCATTTGTGGGGAGTATTAGGAGCACTGATAATAGGTTTCTCGGGTGGGTGATAAGATAGATGGTGGTATCACTAATTAAGATAGTGCATACAGGAGGAACAGGCTAGATGAGTTCAGTTTTGGATATGGTGAATTTGAGATTCCTATAGGTATTCAGATAGAGATTGCAAATGGCTATTTATGTTTGAGATGTTGAGGATTGATCTGTGATAGGAACCCACTTTCGTCGATTGGGTTGTGAACAGAATCTAAAGGAATACCAGCATTTTAAAAGGATGGGTAAAAGGAGAGAAGCCCACCCAGGGAGGATAGCTACAGAGTTGTATAAGAACTAGGAAAAGTGACATGCAAGCCAAAGGAGTAGAAAAATAGGAAAAAGATCGCCAATGGCAATTAAGCCATGGGAGCCCAATAGGATAAAAACTAAAAAATGTTCATTAAATTTAGTAATTCTGAAATCATCGATAATCTGAGCAAAAGCAGTTTCCACAGAGTGGTGAAGAAATGTCTGAGATATTAGGGGGATATTTAAAAGAGAATTGGAGACAAAGGCTAAGAGTAATGATAGAAGAGTTGTAAATAATGGATTGGGGGAGAATCCAATGTGACTGAAATCATAGGAACTTTTAAGAAAATGGATTAATCACCAGTGTCAAATTCCATGGTGCAGAAAGTTTACAGAAGATGGGGACTGAAAAAGTGACCCTAGATTTCATAACCTATGAACTCAAGACTGTGGTTCAATAGAGTAAACGAAGTGGTTTGAGGTGAAATGTTGCTAATTGTAATTATATTAATTATAAAGAATGGCTTATAGAATGGTTATATTTGCTATATAATCAAACTGATCAATTTAGAAGTTTAAAGGTAGGGTATTTTTATACTAAGAAAGTAATTGAAAGAATTATGAATAAGTAGGCCATATAGATTTAAAGTTAAAAAGAGTGTGTAAATGCTACTAGCTGACAGACTGATCGGAACAGTCTAGCCAGGGAAAACTCTTGACAAAACCATTTTCCAATAACATAGAGATTTTGGATAGAGCTATGACAGCTCCTAAAAACATGATGTTGACAGACTCACTGGGACCCATCAGCTTATTTTTCCTTTGGGTCACTTAACATTTCTGTGTTTTATATCTTCATTTGTAAGTGAGGAGATTGGATTAGATTAATTATCTTTTCGGGGTTTTTTTTACTTAAAATATTCATCAATTCTGATTGCATTCTATTTAGGTTAGAGAAAATATGTAAAAAGTGAGGCATCAGAATTGTTGGGAGTTTTTTTTTTTCCTTTGTTCCCACATAGGGTTCTTCAGAGAATTGTTTTTCTCTAACAATTTATTTTAAACTTTTCTCCAGTATTTTTCATGGCAACATTCTAAGTTTAAGTTTGACAGTAGATTCCACATTGCTAAGAGTTAAGGCCTGATGAGCAGATGATAAAGAATTATAGCAGTCAGTATACAGATGTTTTTTAAAAGAATTATAGGGAGAAATAGAAAACAGGAATTTCTTGGGGAGCAGGATGAATGGAAGGGGTGTGTGTGTGTGTTTTAAGAGAAGACAACTTGGATATGTTTACAGTATGATGTGGAAAGGAGCCAGTGAGGGGAGATTGAAGGTCTGAGACAGAAAAGAAGGTATATAGTGGGAAAATACTAAGGGAACAGATATGGGAAGAGATGGTATTAGGTGTACAAGTGGAATAACAGAGAGGGACACCTAGTTCCCTAAAACACAAAGAGAAGGCAACATCCATACATTGTAGTAATTCCTCCTTTAGGTGTGTGTATATATGGCCTAAACCCATTTATTTAGTTACTTTAGAAATGATTTTTACAGCTTAAACTTGCATTCAGTAATCGTTGAATAAATCATGTTTTTTTTTTTATCCTTATAGGCGCTAAATGTGACATCCATGACCTTTTTTATCATTGCACAAGCCCCTGAACCATACATTGTCATCACTGGATTTGAAGTCACTGTTATTTTCTTTTTCATAATTTTATATATACTGAGACTTGATCGATTAATAGACTTTTTATTTTGGCCTTTGCTTGTAAGTGTTCAGTTTTATTGTTAAAATTAACTACTTTTTTCCTGTCATAGTGAGACATTTTAATAAGCTATTCTTTAGTTTTCTTAAGCCTTTAAGAAATGTCTGATAGGCTTAGGAAGGAGGAACTCTACCCACTGCTACTGTATTCTGTATTGTCCCTTAGCAACCACAGAGCATAAATTCTCCTCTGAGCCCCCATCTACCAGTACATGGGACTGACCCTTCTATTAGAAGAATTCCTTAAATGTTGATCTTCTAAAGAAATATAAATTCAAGATCATGGCTAAGAAAATTATAGAGCATTCTTAATCTGTACCTCCCTTTTAAGTACATGTTGATATGACCTCAAAACTGGGGAAAGAGATGGAAGCAGAGACACAAGTATCCACATCTTGCACATCCTGATCACTAAATGGAAAACCGAAATAATCTGGGAGGCTGAATAAAGCACAATGTTACCTTACTTAAGAATGTCTGTAATCATTAATGCTAAATAACTCATCCGGTACAACCTTATTTAGTAGCATATGAACTTCACCTGCCATACTTATAGCATTGAGAATAACTGCCCAGTGAAGTGCCTAAATGATTCTGGAAACTGTCAAAATAGGCAAGTTGAAGATGCTAGTTAAGGTGAACGTGTCCCTTCAGCCTGGACTGTTCTCCAGTTCTAGGAAAAATTGAGTGGCTTTACCTCTCTCTCCTCTTCCAAATTTTATCTCCGGTATCCTGTCTCTGTAGGTCTCCCTCCTAACACCCCCTGAGGCCCTTCCCACTTTTGGCTGGAATGGTAGCTGCACTTAAATCTTCCTCGGCTGCGCTCCTTTCATCCTCCTGGGTTCCAAAGTGCTGATATCGAAGCTGATAACCCCCATTAAGGAGAGAGGACTGTGGAGCTTTAAGCATGCCTTCAAGTGGTACCCTCTAGAACCACCTTTGAAGGCCAATGATGCACATTTCAAGCCAATCGGAAGCTGAAAAAGTCCCAAAAGGAGAAAGCTGGGAAATAGGATCTACATAGCAACTCTCCAGACTCCTACTTGATCACACTTTTAGAGCTGGACCTGGCTGGAGGGAAGTCTAGGAAAAGAGATCACAATGGCTTAGACAGTTGGCCCTCAGAGTAGATAATGTCATTTAGTAGCAGAAAGGGCTAAGCTAAATTATTCCAGGGTCTTCTTCAAAGACATGAGGTCTATATCCTCTTGACTCAAAAATTTATATAGTTGCTCTTCACATTCTGCTTTCCAAGGTTAATAAAACTAACACATTTTAGTATAATTTTCTGGAGCTTATTACATGTTGCCATAATAAACTTGGAGCCCTAAGCTTAACAGAATACACTGGGAGAGAGGGTGGTCTATGTGTAGACTGAAATTTAGTCTCCAAATCTCTGAGGATCAAACTTTGCTGATATTGTAATCTCTGAGAAATGGTGCTATATGGTCAACTACGGGATTATTCCATTATGAAACCCAGATTCCTCTCTATTCTTGATCTAATGGAATCATTTATTCAAGTGTTCAGTGTCTGCTAATCCTAGCTTCCGTAATGGGTTCTTTGATAAAACACAAACCATATACCTGTGAAATTTTCAATATAGCCAGGAAGCAAGACAGATGAGCAATTCAGTGTAATAGATGTTGGGATAGATGCATACCCAGGAGAGTGTGGAGGCACTGGGTTGGGGTGGGGGGGCAAGAGTGGAGGCTTGGGAGGCAGTAGGAGGTCAGAGCATGCAAGGCTTTATATGCCATGCATTTTAAGCCAACTGCACGGGAAGCTTTTAGGGGTTTTTAAGTAGGAGAGTGATATTAGCAGCTTACAGTTTAGGAAACTGTATAATAATGGCTTAAAGAGGAACAAAACTAGAGGTAGGTCTCAGAGACCACTTAAAACTTTGTTTCTGTAATCCAGGCATGAAAATTATAAAGGCCTGAACTATGGTCATAACAGTAACTAGAGAGAAAGGGGTGAATGGGTAGAATTGATAGGACTAGGTAAATAAGAATTAAGAATACCTGCCATTTAAATATCTTGAGATGATAATGAGATAGGAAGTACAGAAAGAAGAATAGGTTTAAGGAAGGGTCAGGGAGAGGAATGCAGTAAGTTCAGTTGAGAAATACTGGGGTTTAGTTGCTTATGGAATATTCAGATAGAAATGTTCAGAACAGGTCTGAAGCTCAGGAGAGTGAGAAGTTAAAGCTGCAGCTGTGGAAATCATCACCTTGTGATGGTAGATGAGCTCTGGGACTGGCCTAAATGGCACGGAGAGAGTGGAGAGCAAACTGAAGGTAAAACTGGGAAACGCCAACATATGGGGTGAAAAGGAGGAGGAGCCAGAGAAAGGCAGGAGAGGATGCAAGGGAGACCCGTGTCACAGAAGGTAAGAGAGGAAAACACCTCAAAAAGGAGTGGTGAATACTGTCACATTTAAAGAGAGGAAAATAAGCCCTGGAAAAAATATATATTCACAGGCTGTGTTACTAGAGGCCCCCTTTACCAGAGCGGTGTGCCTCGAGTGGGCAGGTGACCGGAAAGCTGAGGGAATGGTTAGACTGAGCAGGGCAAGAGCCACAACTATAATTAGAGGGGCCAAAGAGTTGAGGAAAGCTGCCAGGGACAAAGAAAGGTCATGAAGAGAATAAGGTTCCTGCAGAGTGGTGCATGGGAATGGGAGCCAGAGCACAGCCCTGGAGAAGCTGCCTGGGGCTCTTCGACTATAACAGAAGTGAAGCATACGGGCGCCTGGGTGGCTGAGACGGTTAAGCGTCTGCCTTCAGCTCAGGTCATGATCCCAGGGTCCTGGGATCGAGTCCCGCATCGGGCTTCCTGCTCCTTGGGAACCTGCTTCTCCCTCTGCCTCTTTCTCTCTCTCTGTCTCTCATGAATAAATAAATAAAATCTTTAAAAAAAAAAAAAAGTGAAGCATACAAAGATGGCTGAGGATTTCAATAAATGTGTCAGTGGGGAAAGGTAACTTCTGCCTCATGGCCACTGTCTTCACTGATGAGGAAAGGGCGTGATCATCCACATTCAGGCGTATTATGTTCATCACGGTCCCAAAGCTGCAGTGACTGTCTGTGGTGCAGGTCTTCTGTGACTGTTCCCCTCAAGTGTTCCAGTGACAGAAAGCACAGTGAGCCAACGCAGGGCTCTGCAGTGGTATCCAAGTACAGGCACAAAATTTCTTGAAATCTCCTTTTTTGTTGTTGTTGTTGTTGTTGTTTTTTGTAATTAACATTCTACTCCATGGTATATTGATGTTTGGTTTTCATTATAAAAACGATGTTTTGGGGTTTTTTTTATTTTTATTTTTTAAGATTTTATTTATTTATTTGAGAGAGAGAGAATGAGAGACAGAGAGCATGAGAGGAGGGTCAGAGAGAGGCAGACTCCCTGCCGAGCAGGGAGCCCGATGCAGGACTCCATCCTAGGACCCAGAGATCATGACCTGAGCCGAAGTCAGATGCGCAGCTGACTGAGCCACCCAGGCGCCCCTCAATACATTTTCATAGAATGAATGAGGTAATGAATTAGTGAAGAGAATTTCAGAGAGCCTAGTTTCCAGCTGTCCTTTGGCTTTGTAGACTGAAGTTGCCACAGAGTATATGGCTGGTCTCCATGGACTTCAATTCCACTTCTATCTGCCTGAACAGACTTTTATGATGCTGTTATGACTTTTACTATCCACATGCTATGACCCAGAAAATTATTTATTTATTTATTTATTTATTTTTTAAAGATTTTATTTATTTATTTGAGAGAGAGAATGAGAGAGAGAGCACATGAGAGGGGGGAGGGTCAGAGGGAGAAGCAGACTCCCCGCCGAGCAGGGAGCCCGATGCGGG
Organism: Mirounga leonina; assembly: GCF_011800145.1. Classification (NCBI taxonomy): domain Eukaryota; kingdom Metazoa; phylum Chordata; class Mammalia; order Carnivora; family Phocidae; genus Mirounga; species Mirounga leonina. The sequence continues at coordinate 19,085,500 of NW_023270469.1, read as the reverse complement.
ACTCGATCCCAGGACTCCAGGATCATGACCTGAGCGGAAGGCAGTTGCCTAACCAACTGAGCCACCCAGGCGCCCAAAAAACGATGTTTTAAATGACCATTAAGGGTCACTGGTATTTCAGGACAGGTGCATCCTTTTCTCTCCTGTAGTCGTCTGCACTTCCTAGAACACCACTTTTACCTAAAGCCATTCATACACACTTACCTGAATTAATCACAGGAGGCAGGACTGTCCAAAGCAGAGGTGTGGCTTGCCTTGAAGCAGAGCAAAATATCCAACACAGAGGAACATTAACCTAGGACAGTCTCAATATTTCTCACAAATGAGAGCTTTTTTTCTTTCTACATGAATCTAATCTTGCCTGTCCCCATTGAACCTCTTCCTATTTTTATTTTTTATTTTTTTATTTTTGAGAGACTGAGAGTGTATGAATGGTGGGGGGGAGGAGGGAGAAGGCAGAGGGAGAGAATCTGAAGCTGACTCTGAGCTGAGCACAGAGCCACCAACTTGGGGCTCAATCTCAGGACTCTGAGATCATGACCTGAGCTGAAATCAAGAGTTGAACGCTCAACCGACTGAGCCACTTATGTGCCCCTATTTTCTTTTTAATAACCACATTTTTAAGTTAACCGGGAGTTTGAAGTCTGATATTTCTGTTAACAATACCTTCCGGCCTACAGATATTTGTAAACAGATATAAACCATTCCAGAATAAAGATGATTTACCTTTCTCACACTATACATCCATTCATAATATAAGTTGCACCCCCTAAAGCCATTGTTCAGGAGGCAAATGTTTTGTTCCTAGAAATTATTAAATGAGGGGCGCCTGGGTGGCTCAGTTGGTTAAGCGACTGCCTTCGGCTCAGGTCATGATCCTGGAGTCCCGGGATCGAGTCCCACATCGGGCTCCCTGCTCGGCAGGGAGTCTGCTTCTCCCTCTGACCCTCCTCCCTCTCATGCTCTCTGTCTCTCATTCTCTCTCTCTCAAATAAATAAATAAAATCTTTAAAAAACAAAAAACAAAAAACAAACAAAAAAAGAAATTATTAAATGAATGAGCTACATCATCTGAAATAATAGTATAATCAGTCAGCCATTGCATGCAGATGTAGGAAGGTTTTTTCCTGAAAATTACCATTGTCTGCCAAGTGTGTGCAGCTTTTTTATTAATTGCATTTTAGTAACATTATAAAGCTGTTTGATTTACAGTGTAAACTACTCCACCTTTTCTCTTAGCATTCTGACTTTCCAGTGTACCATTCTATCATAAACCTTCCACACAATACATCATCCATTCCCCCAACCAGATGCGTTCTCCCTCCAGCTATATTTAAATAAGAAAGAAATGTCTAAGTAATTAAACGATTAGTATATCATAGGTTAAGAGACACACTAGGCATCACTGTAGACCAAATACAATACAGGTGTCATTTTCCTGTGGCAGTTGGATTTCAAAAAAAAACAAAAACTAGATTTGTTTAATAAGATGGAACTTTCAAAATCTCTAAGCAGCTGATTCGTTTTCTGGCAGTCTTCATGTAAAGCTGACCTTCCTATTCTGTGTTTTAGGATATTATCAACTCAATGGTAGCCGCAGTGTTCATGATAATCGTGTCCGTGTTAGCACTGTTACCAGAAACCACAGCATTTATAGTCCTTGGAGGGGTAAGTGGAGGTCTTTCTGATTTCTTGCTTTAGGTTTCATTAGTGTTCACATTTATCTGAAAAACAGAGTATAAGAACAGAAATCTACACTGTATTCATCCCTGGGTTTCCTAGGCCAGTGTATGGTCCCTAGTGGCTTAATATTCTTTTGTGTGAGTACATGTCCTGATTAACCTGAAGGAATATGATTTCACCCTAAAACAGAAGTTAACCAAAGAATAGTTCCTCTATGTTCCGCATCAACATGTAGAGCTAGACTAGACTGAGAAAAACTACTGGAATCTGTTAAACTTAGCTCTGAGATACCTGATGTCAAGCAAAAGACCATGGATGAGTTTCATAGCTCTCCCTTTTAAAGAAAAGGATACATACCACTTGTTAAAGTAAGACAGATTGCTCTGAACTCAGTTATTCTTTGTCCAGAGCTTTCTTCAGATAGAAGATAATACAAGATGTCTTGTGATAAGGTTGTAGGAAACCTTATAAGTAAAAGATTTGTTTTGAACATTGCTCGAAGGGAAGCAAGCCAGTTCAATCAGAATTTATCCTGGAAGGCAAGCCAAAATAAACAAGAGTCAAATAATTGAATTTTAGTTCCATCTGATTCTCTTCTGAGATTTCTTATAGGAGGTTCAAAATCATTTGGCTTTTCTAGATTTTTTTTTTTTTAAGATTTTATTTATTTATTTGAGAGAGACAATGAGATAGAGAGAGCATGAGAGGGGGGAGGGCCAGAGGGAGAAGCAGACTCCCGGCTGAGCAGGGAGCCCCATGCGGGACTCGATCCCGGGACTCCAGGATCATGACCTGAGCTGAAGGCAGTCGCTTAACCAACTGAGCCACCCAGGTGCCCTGGCTTTTCTAGATTCTGACCTAGAGATGTGAATCAGAAAGATCTTAAATAAATCTCCCTCCTACTTCCTCGTCTTTCCATAGTATGGGCCACTTAGGAGAACTAACCATTCTCAGACAGTCATGTATGTCACAATCCATGGTTTTTCATCTCCTTACTAAGCCCCGAGCAACTTCATGGGGGATGAGAATTATTCTAGAAATAAGATAGTGCTGTAACAGCAGTTTCCCCCAGTTATCTTTAAAAATAATCTTATCCCGGGACTCCTGGGTGGCTCAGTCAGTTAAGCATCGGACTCTTGGTTTCGGCTCAGGTAATGATCTCAGGGTCCTGGGATGAAGCCTTATGTCAGGCTCTGCACTCAGCAGGGAGTCTGCTTGAGGAGTCTCTCGCTCTCCCTCTACCCCTCCCCCTCAAAATAAATAAATATTTTTTTTAAACTTATAAACAAAAAATAATAATCTTATCCCTCTACTATGGAGAAAGAGGGACAAGGCATAGGATTTACAGTTGACCCTTGAACAACATCGACTCCCCACACAGCTGAAACTTTTTAAACTCTGACTTCCCAAAAACTTTACTAGTAGCCTATATTGACAAGAAGCACCAAAAACATAAACAGTTAACACATGTTTTCTGTATCATATGTATTATATACTGTATCTTACAATAAAGTAAGCTAGAGAAAAGAAAATGTTATTAGGAAAATCATAAGGAGGAGAAAATACATTTATAGTACTGTACTACTATATTTATCGAAAAAAATCCATGTGTTAAGTGGACCTATGCAGTTCAAACCCATGTTGTTCAAAAGTCAGTGGTGCTTTTATTCACTTACTCATTCACTGATTCATTGTTTACAAAGGTGCACTTTAGCAGATGCTGACAAAGTATAGAGTTGTGCTGTCCCATGCAGTAGTCATTAGTACATGTGGCTACTGAGCACTGGAAATGTGGCTGGTCTGATTGAGATGAGCTATACATGTAAAATACACACTGGATTTCAAAGACTTACCAAAAAATGTATATTATTTCATAATACCTTTATTATATTGATAACAAATTAAAATTATATTTTGGATATACTAGGTTAAACAAAGTATGTTATTAAAATTAATTTCACTTGTTTTTTCTTTTTAATGTGGCTATTAGAAAAAACTATGTGGCTTACATTGGTGACTCACATTCTATTTCTTTTGGACAGCACTGGACTAGAACGTGAGTCTATCCTAACCTCAGATTGCTTAGAGCCTAATACAGGGAAGAGAAATGTAAACAGCTGTATATAAGCTATTGACAGAGTACTACAGGGCACAGAAAAGAGGAAGCAACTACCTCGCTCTGGCAGTGGAAACTCAGCTTGCCAGGAATAAAGGGGAGATGAGGGGGATGGTTCCAGGTAGAGGAACCAGCAACATGCAGAGTACCAGAGTCATGGAAGGATAGGTAGGAAGTACTCAGTGTGGTCAGAACCTAAGAAGCTGAGTTTGAGATTCAGGATGGAAAATGGAGTGGTATCTAGAGCCAAGAGGCCAGACTTCCTGGCCATTGGACGGAAATGACCAAATAGCATGCAAGGAATGATATCCCTCTTTTCCAGCCCAGGCACCAGCTCTCAAATAGCCATCAGAGTACCTAAAGACCAAGTTCTAGTTTATTCCCTTTACCTTATTTTTTTTCCCCTGAGGCCTATTTAGAATCCCACCCTTTGGGCACCTGGGTGACTCAGTTGGTTAAGCGACTGCCTTCGGCTCAGGTCATGATCCTGGAGTCCCGGGATCGAGTCCCGCATCGGGGGTCCCTGCTCAGCAGGGAGTCTGCTTCTCCCTCTCCCACTCCCCCCGCTTGTGCTCTTTCTCTCTCTCACTCTCTCTCTCAAATAAATAAAAAAATAAAATAAAATCTTAAAAAAAAAAAAAAAGATTTAGAATCCCACCCTTTAAGTGGATGTAGCCCCAGCCTTTAAGAGTTCACTTTGGATCATCTTACCACTCCAGTTCTCTAAAGTGTTTATCACAGCTACTGTTGCTCTGGTTTAATCTTGAGCTGCTGTTAACTTTGGCCCTCCAGTAGAGTTTGTAGTAAGAAAGGCAGTTGAACATTGCGGTAGGAACGTTGATTGATAACTAAGTATCTTCCGTAGGGCTTTAAATCATACATGGGGGGAGCAAGTCAAGAGATCCAGGCAAGTATTTGAGAGCCCACACCACTTCAATATTATTTCTGCTCACCTAAGTTATCTTTGCCCTTTTTCTAGGCAGGTATTGGGAAAACTTGGGAATGAGAATGAAATGATCTCTGAAGTCTCTTCCCATTTTAGTATTAGGTGGAAGCAGCGCTGGCAGGAGAGGAAGCCAGTGGGTAGACCACTTAAAACCTGTGTGAGTGACCGAACTCCAGACCGTGGCCACCACAGTGACAAAGTGTGTTTGTTTCCAGGTGTTTGGACTCCTGACAGCAGTGTGCTGTATTGCCGACGGGGTCCTTATTTACCGGAAGCTTCTATTTAATCCAAGTGGTCCTTATCAGAAACGCGCTATTCATGACAAAATTTAAGTTTTGTAATTTTATATTACTTTTTAGTTGATGCTAAGTATTAAATATATTAAATATATTTATTCCTCCCCATGCTTCCTGTAGTTGTTCTCATTTTAATCTCAATATGGGAACTGGAGGAAGAGACGTGGGAACTCTGTGCCCAGCGCTCCCATATGGTCATTTCCAAGTCAGCCCTGATCCTGATCTGATTGGGTTTTCCTCATCCTGGGCCTGGGTGGCAGAGAAGAATGCACCTGGCCCGCCCTAAATGGTCTCCAGAGAGTCCCCTTCCTAGCTGGCTGGCAGCACGGAGGGGTGGAGTTGCAGGGATAATGAGTTCCCAGGCTAGGCGGGGGCATCTCATCCCAAATGGCGACAAGGGTGCCTGGAGGGCCTGTTTGTCCGTGGGCAGCGAGAGCTGGGTGCGCGCGAGGGACAGGAGGCCGGCAGCCGTTGGGGCACGCCGCTGGTTCCCAGGGTCCAGCCTGCCGGCGGCGGCAACCTCAAAACGGCAGGGCCAGCCCGAGGCAGCCAGGCCCCGGGGCCCACCACGGATGCCAAAACCACCAGGACCCCCACAGAGAGCATGGAACAGCAGCAGCGTCCCGCACGCCCAGGGGCTGCCGCAGCTGCGGGGACAGCCTCCCGCTCAGGGCCGTCCGCGCAACCCAGGAACGTAGCACCCAGTGCGCCGCAAGGTGCAACCTCAAGGACACCCACCCAGGCGCCCAAGAGCGAATCGGAGAAGGCCGCCATCCAAAAGCGTGCTGAAGGACGGGCCCTAGTCCCGCCCCACTTCAGGGACAGCTTCAAGCATTTTTTCTTCTCGCCCACCGGAATGTTGAAGATCTTCAGGCTGGTGAGCAGAGAGAGCTGGTGATGCAGGGTGGGTGCGGCCTCGGGGAGTGAGTCCCGGGGGGCGCCAACTCCCCAAAGCTTCCCGACTTCCCTACTTCCCTTTGCCAGCCAGTTTGTTCTGCCTCATCTTCCCTCCCTTCTCACCTTGCTCCTCCCCACACTCAACCGTTATTACTAAACCAGCACTGTTGTTCCTGTCTTACTTTGTATTTCTCAGGTTTTCCCTCACAAAGGGAATTAGGGAAGCAGTGAAGAGCAGAAATGTGTAAGTTAGCAAACAAAAATAATTGAATTGACCAAAATTGATAAACCAATGGCTAATATAATAGGGGGAAAAAGGGTGAAAAGAGAACATATATTTAGACACCAGACAGGGAAAATAATCACAAAGGATGAAGAAACTGAGGATCCCCAAGAGTACTTTACAAAACAAATAAACCTAACTGAAAGAAATAGTTTATTTTCTAGGAAAATATAATTACCAGAACTAACCCCAGAATAGAGAAAAACCTAACCAGACCAATGTAAACACAGAAGAAAATGAGAACTAATCAAATGAGTATCTTTCAAAAATTTATCAGGGCCAGACTTTTTTACACATTAACTCTTTCAAACTTCCATGGGATGTAATTCTGATACTATTGAAACTTTTTCAAAGAATGGAGAAAGAAGCAGCCCTTCTGAATTATTTTTTCAAAGTAGTATACCACTGATATCAAAACCTGACCAAGTCAGAAAAAGAAAATAGAAATCTCACTTGTATCAAAGCAACAAGTATTAATATATTAGCAGAAAATATTCAGTACTTTTTAAAAAATACACCATGATGATGCAGTATTAGGACTCTATTAAAATAACCAACAATAGGGCGCCTGAGTGCCTCAGTTGGTTAAGCGACTGCCTTTGGCTCAGGTCATGATCCTGGCTGGAGTCCCTGGATCAAGTTCTGCATTGGGCTCCCTGCTCGGCAGGGAGTCTGCTTCTCCCTCTGACCCTAACCCCTCTCATGTGCTCTCTCTCATTCTCTCTCTCTCAAATAAATAAAATCTTTAAAAAAAATAAAATAACCAAAAATATAGGTAAAAGGAGAACAAATTAGGAGACTATATCAAATAAGAAAAAGAATACATTTGACAAAATTCAACATTCATCTCTGATTGCAAAAAAAAGAGATCCATAAAATAGAAATACATAGATATTTTATCGACATTATAAAAATAAACCCCAAAGTCAGCATCATATATAATTAAGCATTAGAAGTATTCCCATTAAATGAGGAACAAAGAGGATGCGCTCATCAATACCATTATTCAGTATTTTTCTAGAACTGCTAATCATCACAATTAGGAAAAATAAGTAACAGTTGAAAAGATGAGGCAAAATATATCATTTTTTCAGCTGATATCACTGCCTAAAAAACTTAAAATCAACTGTGAAACACGTTAGAACAAGATAATTTCTACTAACTCATTAGTAGAAATGAACAAACAAGCATTTAAAATAGAAGAAAATATTTCTCTTTACAACAGCAATCAAAATGGTAAACTAAGATTAAATGAAATAAATTTGAAAGACCTATATCAAGAAAACTCAAAAAACTCAGATATTTCAAAACTACTAAAAATAACTGGAAAGATAAACTTTGTTCTTGAATAGTAAAAGTAAATCTTTTAATCTTTCAAAATTAGAAGCTAAATGAAATCCCAATTAAAATACCAACAGGCTGGGGCACCTGGGTGGCTCAGTTGGTTAAGCGTCTGCCTTCGGCTCAGGTCATGATCCCAGGGTCCTGGGATCGAGCCCCACATCGGGCCCCCTGCTCGGCAGGAAGCCTGCTCCCCGTGCTTGTGTTCCCTCTCTCGCTGTCTCTCTCTCTGTCAAATAAATAAATAAAATCTTTAAGAAATAAATCAATAAAATAAAATAAAAAGCCAACAGGCTTAGCTTGGGGAACTTGATCAAGATAAACATGGGAGACACATACAATCTGAGGATGAGCACTGAAAGGGGGACTATGTCAGACAATAATATAAAATAAATTGCCTATAACTGCAAAAGTACTAGAGAAGAAATCGGCACCTCAGTGGAAGAGGATAGTCTCAAAAGAAACCCAAATACACCTGGGAATTTAGTACATGATAAAGTTTGGATTTCAGATGAGCGGGGAAAATACTGGTGTTTCACAATAAATGATGTTGGGATAATCAGCACTGTTTAGAAAGAAAGAAAACTGGAGCTCTACCTCTTTCTATCAAAATCAGTATATATTTATTCTACTTGTATATACTTCTTTCCAGTATGAAATAAACATTGTGAACAGTAGTTACTTTTCAGGAGATAGACTAGTGTTGGGTTGAGGGAGAACAAAGAGACTGGAGTTCTTTTTCTTTTTCTTTTTTTTTTTTTAAAGATTTTATTTATTTATTTGACAGAGAGAGACAGAGCACAAGCAGGGGGAGCAGCAGAGGGAGAGGGAGAAGCAGGCTCTCCGCTGAGCAGGGAGCTCGATGCGGGGCTCGATCCCAGGACCCTGGGATCATAACCTGAGCCAAAGGCAGACGCTTAACCGCTGAGCTACCCAGGTGCCCCAGACTGGAGTTATTTTTCATTCTTCTATACTTAATGTGCACTTTTATTATTTCCATGTATTATTTCATTTCTTCGAAATATGAGAAATTTTACAAATAAAATGTGTGTACAAAACAATACAGGCAAGTGCAATATAATCAGATTTACATTCTAACAGTTTATGGGTTTGCTTTGTTTTTTCCTAGCCCGTGTGCATTAAAATAAATCCTGTTTCTTTTATTGCAGGGTCTTCTCATAGGAGCATTAGTTTGTTTTGTCATTGCCAGAGCCAATGAGCCGTTTATAGCCATCACAGTTCTGGAAATCTGCATCGTTCTTTTTTTTATTCTAATATATATGCTAACCCTTCAGCACTTGCTGGTTAATTTAGATTGGCCCTTACTTGTAAGTGTTTATTTTCATAATTCAAATATAAGCTTTGCCCTCGGTCCCAGAGTAAAGTCTCTCCTCAAGTGAAAGCAAAAGAGCTATCTCTCTGGACAAGAACATAACTGAGCTGTGACAGGGTGTTGCCCTAGTCCTAGGGGAGAAACTAGCCTAACACCCAGGAAGATTCCTTGGACACTTCTGTCCATGGCACAACCAACACACACACCTGCTTCCATCTCATTATGGCACTGAACACATGGTACTTTGCAGCTTGTCCTAAAGAAAATTTCAGTTAGTATATTCAGTAGGTAAACACACTTCTCATCCATTGCTTGTAAAACAGCACATGCTTCTACTTTTCAAACAGCAGCTATTCTAACATTATAAACATTTCCTCCCCTGCATAAGCAAGAGTTGGCATGGCAAAGTTGTAGAAAATTGTCACCCACACCCTGAAAGATTGCAGGAGTCAATCTTTTCATGGATATTAAGGGTCCATACTCCCAAAGAGGTGCCACATGGTGGAGTATTCAAGAAAAGACATTGCATTGCCTTATTTAGTAGCTTTTTCCAGAACTTCATATTCTTTACCAACTGAAAAATTCCTGAAGCTAATCCCTCAGGTCTCAGAGAAATCCTATTTATTGTGGAGCCTGAGGTTCTGTATCCTTGCAGACTGGAGAACTACTGTTCTGTCCAGATACAGACATGGGCCCACTTCCTGGCCCTGGCACCTTCCTAGCTGTGTGAACTTTAGCCTCAGTTTCCCCATCTAGGAAATTCAGCAAAGGAAAAGGGTGATCATAATAACTACCTCATAGGGTTCCTACAACACTTAAATGTGTTTAAAGCAAATAGCACAATGCTCAGCACAAAGCAAAAGCAAACATTCACTTACCAAGTGTCCATCAGACCCCATAAAGTAGTTAGATGGCTTTTACCATTTTATCTTGCACTGTGAACAATCCTAACTCAGAGGTCAGGCCTCTCCCACATCCCACTTCCTTACAGTACCTTTTTCTAACCTTAAGGTAGGATTGGTTGCTATTGAGCTAAACTCAAAATACATTCTTGAAGCGTGTGAGGGATTTTCTAAAAAAGCTGCTGAGCTCTCTTTATCCCACAGAGTGCAGAGCAACAGGAAGCAGACAAAGCCAAGTATGAGCAAGTCTAATTGGACATATGGAAGACCCTCTTAGTTATGGAGAGCTATAAGGATAAAGAGGTTTCTGAGGGGAAACTAAAATCTCTGTCCGTGGAGATTTTCAAGAACGGAAGGTAAATGAACCGTTTTGCGCACACAGTATGTGCCAGATACTTTTTCATATGTGTTGCCTTATTTAATCCTCACAACAACCCAGTGTGGTTACAGTTTAGCAGATGAGAAGACCTGATGAAAGAGATGAAGTTGCTCATGGCCATAGGCAGTCACTTGGAAACTCAGGCCTGGCTCTAACCCAAACTCGTTCCAGACTTTTTGCCCTATTGCCTTACAATGGTTTCTCTGTCTCCATCCTCCCTTCATTGTTATCCTCCTCGGATTCTCTAAATTTTATGTTCTCTGTATCTTCTCCTGTCTCCTCGTGGTTTCCTTAAAATACAGAGCTAGAGATGAACAGATTAGCCTGGAGGGCGGGTACAGGTCCTTAGGGCAGGTGACTGAGGGCACCACAGCACCAAGGTCAGCTGTGGACTAGAGCCCTCTGAGGAAGGGTCCACTGCTATAAAGCTGGAGGGCTGGATGGAGCCTCAAGGCACCATGCTTTGATGTAGGGTCCGGGGAGAATATCTAGGAAGTGTCTCAGACAAAGGCAAGAACTGGGGGCTCCTAAGAATGAACCAGAAAGGTCCTATGAGAGGAACTGTTCTCACAGTGGTCACAGACAGCTCAGGCCAACTTTTGTAGAATTGCAGGCCTTCGGTCAACTCTGATAAAGCCAGGCCCCCTTTAGCTACCTGTATCCTTGGGTCAGAGCATTCTCTTCCCTTTGGAGGACTATAGGAGCCCCAAAGCGTGATTCACATGGACGTGCCTGCTGAGCTCCCAGGAGCTCCACAGTTGGAAAACTATGAAGGTTGCTCAGTTATTCTGAGGCACAACTGACTAGCAGCACATATAACCAAGCAGCCACATACTAACCAACACAGTTGGTCAGATGGTGTGTGATCTAATGGATTTGGAAGGTTTTTTAAAAGACCCATCAGGGCGCCTGGGTGGCTCAGTTGGTTAAGCGACTGCCTTCGGCTCAGGTCATGATCCTGGAGTCCCGGGATCGAGTCCCACATCAGGCTCCCTGCTCGGCAGGGGGTCTGCTTCTCCCTCTGCCCTCTTCCCTCTCGTGCTCTCTGTCTCATTCTCTCTCTCTCTCTCAAATAAATAAATAAAATCTTTAAAAAAAAAAAAAAGACCCATCAAAAAAGGATCCAAAACTGTGTTCTCCTATCCTGTCCCTTCCTTTCTAGTCTTCTCTTCCAGATTCCGTAAGGTGAAGGACGTGTACATATGAGATTGTTCAGAAGGGTAGTTCCACTGGGTGGTAACAGGAAGGTCTTGGCAGGGGAGGCATTGTGCTGGATTAGGGAGAGTTTGGGTGCCTAGGAGAGGGCTGCTTGTCACTTCAGAGAGTAGGTGGACTTGGAGATGTGTTGGCATCATGCTGCAGAAGTCCCCTGGGACCCAGTGGAATGGGGAAAAGCCAAAGAACACAGACTATCCCTGTTTTAGGGCTCTGTACAGGCTCGAGGACCCACCCACACACTGGAGGCATCCAGCATGCACAGCCCCTCTCTCCTGGCAAGATGGTTTGTGCCCCCAAGGTAGAGCATTAGGGTAAGGAGTACTGATTTTAAGTGGCGGTTTCCTTAAAGGCTCCCAGGAGCACAGAGTTCCTTATTCCTCTGTTCCCATTTTTGTCTGGCAAGGGGCTAATGATGAAAACTCCCAGCAGGGAAATAGAAAGTTTGATAAATCAGGGCTTCAGATGCTCAGCAGAGAGCTGAGCCTCACGTACAGACGTGCTGAGATCTATGGACTCTGGGACCATATTTTGGCAAGGCCTCCTTCTCTGGGGAGATGATGGAGCCTGGGCTGGGGGATCCATACTCCAGTCTGAAGTGCATCTTCTTGCTTCTGTGAAGACTATGCCAGTGACTCTGATACCCATGGATCCACCTCTCAGCCAGCCCTTGACTTGGTATCATGGGCCTGCATCACATCTAGTGAGGATACAGCTTTCCTTACCCCACCCATGGTGGGGTCACTGTCTTCATTTCTAGACTTCATTATCAATTTTACCCATGAATCTAGTGTCATCTGTCAACATACCCAAGGAAAGTATGAATTGTAATTATCTTCTGAATAGCCCATATTTTTAATACTCCTACATTATAAAAAATATTATCCAATATGGTCAGAGAAACAGTTCTGATCAAGCAGATGTTTTTGCCAATAGAAAGCAATTAAAAAAAAAACATATTAAACATTTTAAACAAAAACTCTACAGAAGTGATGATTCCCAAACTACCAGCAATATCTTTACATTTATAAAGAGGAAGTGTCAGCTTTAGAATGTCCCCCTTCAAATAGGATTAATGAAAAACGACAGTTCTGGTCATCTCTGATCAGGCTATATCACATGTTTGGAGAACTCCAGGCAGAAATGGAATCAGTGGGAGTTGCAGCTAGCTGAATATAATGTTTATTATCTATAAATTCTTGTTACAAATACCACATTTTGTGAAACAAATTGTAAATGTTCAAATTTTTTTCTAATATTCAGTGATTTTTAAAAATAAGCATTCACCATTAAAGCATCTTTTTCTTTCCCAGTTAAAATTCTACACTATTTTATCTCAGCAATTTGGGTGCTTTACGGAAAAATAACAGTCAAGTAACAAATCCATCTCTCAGTTTAGTCAGAGGAGGTTACCTGAGTCAATAGGGTATTTAGTCAAGGGGGAAAGAAAAAGATGGTAAGTAAAGATGGCACGTGACAAGGCTCAGCTGCAATTTTACTCCATCAGGAAGAAAATATCTCTCGCTCCCCCCCTCCCCCCGCCAAAGATGAGGCCAACAACAATGATGTGTCTAAGGCAAAAGATCGGCCAGGGGAGGGGGGTGGTGTAGCACAGAGAAGGCCTCTGGACACTCAAGTCAGGCTGCAGAGGGTCCTAGCCACTTACTGGCTGAGCAACCCCAAGCATGTTCCTTTAGCCATCTGTAAATTGAGGATAAGGATAATTTGTTGTGAGAATCAAATGAGATTAACACCCTGGCACAGTATGTGACACACAGGAAGTGCTCAAGAAGTGTGATCTATGAGAGAATGTTAGATATAAGGCAAACATTAGCTCCAAAGGACAGTTCAGGAGAGCACTTCCTTGTGAGCAAGGACCAGAGTAAATCACAGTAAGGACAGAGTAAACGAACATCTAGTATTCCAGTGAGGAGATGGAATTATGACAGGGAGTCAACGATTGGCTAGTGAAGCCTCGTCTACAGTTGATTTATTAGTATTCTCATTATTCATTGGCTTTCATCTAAATTCTCAACCACCTATGGCCACAGCTAGTTAATTTTTGTTTTAAAAAGTTTACATCCTATTTCTTAGTTGTAAGAGTCCTTGTTCACACTTTTTTACTATCTTGGTTTACATAATCCTAAAGGACTAAGCTTCTTGCAAAACTGTAAACCGCTGTACCTGCCCTACTGTGGGCAGACTTTTCATTCAGCCCACAGAACCCAGCTGGATTTTACTTCTAACCCTCACCAGCCCTGCTCCTTGTCCCCCCAGTGTTACCCACCAGGTGTCCAAATAATTAGTGCCCCTCCATGAGGCAAGTCACATTCCGTGATAAGGATAGGACTCCTTGCTCAGCAATCTCAATGGGAAGAACACCTGAAGTTTGCAGAAAGTTTACCAACTGTGTACACTTTGAAGGCAGATATCGCAAGTCCACATTTTGATGCACTCATGACCCACTCGATGCCAGGCACTTATCTGGTATTTGCAGATTCATTATACCATTTAATCCTCAGATCAACCCAATGAATCCCAATCACTTTCCCCATATTTAAAATGAACATGTTGATACAGAGGGATGATAAAACATGCCCCAGGTCACACATCTAGGAATTGGCAGGCCAGAAGAGTTCATCAACAAAATACACTTCCGGGGCGCCTGGGTGGCTCAGTCGTTAAGCGTCTGCCTTCAGCTCAGGTCATGATCCCAGGGTCCTGGGATCGAGCCCCGCATCGGGCTCCCTGCTCAGTGGGAAGCCTGCTTCTCCCTCTCCCATTCCCCCTGCTTGTGTTCCCTCTCTTGCTGTGTGTCTCTGTCAAATAAATAAATAAAATCTAAAAAAAAAAAATACACTTCCACTGTACATGTCCCATACCATTTTGACCCTCCGTGACCCATTATCCACGGAAAATGCCCAAGATGGATGCTGCACTTCCAACCTAGGGGGACGATGAGAGGCAACAGCAAGAGGAGTTCTGACTCCCCTCCTTGGCAGATACCCAATCTTAGGCAATTTAATAAACCTCTCTAAGCCTCTGCTATGTCCTCTTAAAACTGGGATCATAACAACACTGACTCTGGAGGGTGTTTGTGAGGGTTAAATAAGATAATGACTGGGAAATACTGAGCACATTGAAGAGCTCTATCAGAGCCATTATGATTCTGCACATTGGGTGGCAGGGCTCCTTGCTAGATTTGGGAAGGTGCACCAGACAGGCTGACGCTACCAAGTCAAGACATCAAGACTTAAGGACTTAAAATGTTCCAATTAGATATCCAGGCCATATCATGGTTCTATCACCCTGAGCTTTTGACCCTCCCCACACTAGTGCCATGGACACACTGAGTACCCACTTTTCCATTATTGCTCTATTACCAAAGCCCAGCCTCTGCTTATCCTGAGGAGTGGCCCCCTCTACTCATCCTCGCCCTTTATTTAGCACACAAAGCTGCAGTTAGGGCTAGCAGTTAAAGAACCCAGTACTGGAATCCAGAAGAAAGGACAAAGGCAGCCCACAGATGCTAGGGCAGACTCCATTCCAGCCATTTCTTAGGAAAGAACAAAAGTCAACAGCACAGGCATTCACTCTAGAATACCAGGCCTGCTCCTCAGGTGGGTTCCTGCCTCCCTGGGATATGTGAACCCACAGAATAAATGTGACCCAACTAACTGCTGGAGAATTGGCTCTACCTACAGATTTGGGAATGCAATTAAATTAGTAAAGTGCTAATCTAAAATTTCAATTTTAGATTAAAAAATATATTATGGAATAGAATGCAGAATTTACATTAATTTAAAATAATAGGATTTTTAAAAATCATATTTATGGAGGTCCGATTCGGGTAGGACCCCATATCTCTAGGTGTTTTTCATGCTCACTTTCTTATGCCCTTTATGGAGAATATAATGGGGAAGTTGTCAGTTTTGGTTTTTTTTTAATGGCACTCTTTAATGAAATTAAACCCATTTCTGCTGACAAAGTCCTATCCAGGACCTTAAAATCACATAAACTCATGTCTTGGAAGATGCAAGAATTTCGCTAACGGTTCCTCTTAATATTTAATCAAAGGGAAAGTTTTAAAAAGACATCCATCCTTAGATGGGTAATTGACCAATTTAAATATTTTATGAAATCACATTTTCACATAAAGTTGACAGTTTTCAATTCTGTATTACAGGATCTTGTCAACAGTTTTATTACAGCTGTGTTCCTTTTAATAGTTGCCATCTTGGCGATGCAAGAAATGGAAAGAAGGCACTTATTCTATGTTGGAGGGGTAAGTCGAAAACTTCGTGACCCCCTTTAAGATTAGTATTTCAGGGGAACCTGGGTGGCTCAGTCAGTTAAGGGTCCAACTCTTGGTTTCGGGTCAAGTTGTGATCTCAGGATCATGGGATCGAGCCCCACATCGGTCTCAGTGCTTGGCGCAGAGTCGGCTTGAGATTCTCTTCCTCTCCCTCTGCCCCTCCCACTTGCTCTCTCTCTCAAATAAATAAATCTTTTTTTTAAAAATCAGTATTTCAGGGCACCTGGGTGGCTCAGACGGTTAAGCGTCTGCCTTCGGCTCAGGTCATGGTCCCAGAGTCCTGGGATCGAGTCCCGCATCAGGCTCCCTGCTCCTTGGGAGCCTGCTTCTCCCTCTGCTTCTCTCTCTCTCTGTCTCTCATGAATAAATAAATAAAATCTTTAAAAAAAAATTATAAAAAAAAAATCAGTATTTCAAAACTCTTTTCAAAGGGAAACTAGCAGACCATCATCAAGATGTAAAGTTGCATAAACTCTAAACTCATGAAAATCTTCATTCTAATACTCATTCGCCAAATAGGTACAAACTCCCCTTTCGAGAAATGTACACACTATTTTTTGAAATGTTGCAACAAGGTGTTCTTGTCCATAAATAGGATTTTGACTCTTCTGGACTAGAGATTTATATTTTAAAAGCACATGAAAAGAAAAGCACATGAATAGGAAAAAAAAAAGTACATTGTCAAAAGTGAATGGCTCAGGAGGAAGGAAGGAAGAAAAGGAAGGAAGCTCCCAGCATGTGCCACACACATGGCCAGGCATGTTCTGACTTAATTTTTACAATTCTCATTTTTACAGATACGAGAACTGAGGTTAAATACTTTGCCTGGCTCACAAGCCTGGGACAAGCTCATCATATGAAGAGCACAAGAAATGGCAGATTAAATGCTTTGAAGATGGAGGGTGGGAAGTAGAGAGATGAGACTTTGGTTCAAGAAGTTAAGCAATGGGAACAAAAATTAATCAAAAAAAAAAAAAGTTTGACTTCTTTGAAATCAGTAAATATTTGTCAATCCCATTGGATTGTGCCAGGCCCAGGCTTAGCGTTGGGGATAGAGTCCCTTATCCCTGTAGGAGCCCACAGATTAGCTGGGGCAAGACCTACCTAGGGAAAGTTCATTCAAGCATCCAGGGATTAAGTGATGGTGAAGAGAAACATCCAGAGCCAGCAGGATTTGGGAGGCACCTAGAATCTTGGGTGCTATGCACTGCTGGTCCCCATCTGCTAACTCAGACACCAAGCCTTCTCCTACCTGCCAGGGGCTCCCACCATCTGGACCCCATCAATTCTTACTTGGATGACAGGAGCCCCCACCACACCCCACTGGTGTCCCTGCCTCCTCCAGTCCTTTTCACCTCATGGCTTACTGCAAGTGGGCTTTCTGACTCTGGCACCTGATCTCTCCTTTCAATAAAGTCCCAAATTCTGCACTTCCTAGCCTCAACTCTGCCCCATCCCTCACCAGCTCCAGAGGTCTCAGCCACACCACACTCCTTGGAGACCCCTGTCCACGATCTGAAGTTCTCTCCCTCCCAGTTGGTCCCCTTGGGAACTCCTTCCTGCCCTTTTCAAACAAAGCCCAGGAGTCCTTCCTACTGAAGGGCCTTCTCAGGACCTCATACCTATCTGGAGCCTCCTACAGCCAATACTCTTCTCTGGTCCTTTCCTGGTGCCTCGGGCATCTGGCAAGGTCATTACTGGCAGCAAAACTCACCATTTCCAAAATCCCTTGCTCTGCGAATCGCAGAATGTGCCACAGCTGTCAGCTAGGCAGACACCAAATAGGCAGTGCTGGGTCGGAAGGGGACAAGCGGCCCCCTGCAGCCCCCTGTCCCCTGGGATGGGATAGGGAAGACAGGTTGCGGCTGAGCTGCAGAATAACCCGGGCTTTCCTTCCCGTGTCTTGTGTCTGACAGACCCAGTGTCTCACAGCGGCAATCGTGTGTATCCTGGATGGGATTATGGTCACCAAGAAGATAACGGATAAAATGAGAAGAATGCTGGGACTCGAATATGAAAGAAGTTCCTCCCTGCTCCCGGAACCCAAGAAGTCAGGACCCACGCCAGCGCCCGGGAAAGCGGGCACGCCGGGATCCTCCAAACCACCCACCTCGGCAGCCTCGAAACCACCCGTGGCGGCACCTGCGAAAGCACCCACACAGGCCCCCCCCTCGGCTGCCAGGCGCACCTCCTCCCGGGGATCCTCGAATGCATCCTCGAACGCATCCTCGCCGCCACCCTCGTGGACAGGAGCGTCTGTGCCTCGTCCCTCCCGCTAATCCCCCCACTGAGCTTGCATGCTGTCACCTATCCCGGCCCACGTGCGATCATAAAATCAGGGCTGCTAAATCGGGAACAGTTCTGCTTCCTCGTGTTGCCTTGTGTAAAAGTCGAGCTACCTGTTTTCGCGGCCACGCGACCAGCCCACGGCTGGGGGGGGGGCTGGGCGGCCCTGGAGGCAGCCGGCCCGGCACCCACTGGGGTCCTCGCGGTGCGACCGGGTCGCCCGGAGCCAGGTGAGGGGGCGCGAGGAGACGCGGCGCGCGGGGAAGCGCCGGGCGTTGGCGTTCGCCGGCTCCTGGCCGTTGGCTGAGCGGGACCTCTGGGCAGGTCGGTGGGCACCAGGCTCGCTCAGAGGCCAGGCCTGTCCGCGGACAGCAGGAGAGATCGGGCAGGCGGTGAGCAGCTAAGAACCCCCACGCAAAGACGGCTGACAAAGGCAAAAAGGGCAAAGCGGCGGCCCCGGCGGCCCCGCCCCCCGCAGCGGCGCCCCCGCCCCCTCCGCCGCCGCCGGCCCCCAAACCCCAAGACAAGAAAGACCAGGAGCCCAAGAAAAAGGAAAAGTCAGTGCAGCCCAAGGATGAAGTGGGCACGAGGAAGGGGTGTCGCCGCTACAAGTGGGAACTCAAGGACAGCAATAAAGAGTTTTGGGTTATGGGGCACGCTGAGGTCAAGATCCTGAGCTTGGTAAGTTGGTCGGGCACCCCTGGGCGGGGGCATGGGAGTCCAGCGATGGGAAGAGGGAGAAGGAGCAGGCTCCACAGGGGCTCCGGAAGGGCTGTAGAGCCAGTGAGAGCCCTCTGCCGTAGCTCAGGTGCATGTCTCCCAGCAGGGCTGCCTAATAGCTGCACTGGTAATGTTCACGGGGACCACCGTGCACCCTCTCCTGACACTCATCATCACCATGGAGTTGTCCGTCTTCTGCTTCTTCTTCATTATCTACACCTTCGCCATCAACAGATACATGCCCTTCATCCTGTGGCCTATTTCTGTAAGTGAGAGGAGGTGGGGAGTGCCTGCGGCTGGGGTGCATTCATGCGTGTGTCTTGGTACCTGGAAGTGACTGAACAGACAGACATGCGCCACCTTCTACATTAGTGCCCAGGGCATGGGCTCAGCACCTCAGGTGGGCCAGGGGAGGGGCAGCTGAAGTTAGGTAGAAAAGGCAGCTTGGGGGTTGGGGGCCGGGTGAACTTCTTACCTATCTGGTGGTCAAAGGAAGAGGTCTTTGCTTTCTGGAAGCTTTGCTCTCCATGGGAGCAGGGGCTGTATAGCAACCAGCTGTTCCTCCCACTTCTGTGCCAGCTCACACTTGAGTGTGGAGAGATCACCCCAGAACATACCCCATCCCCAGGATTCAAAGAAGAAAACCAATCTTCCAATAAATCAGTAAAATAAAATGAGACTTTTAAAGAAATCCCTTCTAAAGCAGTCTTGGATCTCCAGTGACTTTCCCTGTAAAGGATGTTAAGCATAGGGGCGCTGGGTGGCTCAGTCGGTGGAGCATCTAACTCTTGATTTCAGCTCAGGTCATGATCTCGGGGTTGTGAAATCGAGCCCCTGTAGCGCTCTGCACTGGGCATGGAGCCTGCTTAAGATTCTCTCTCTCCTCCCTCTGCCCCTCCTCCATGCACATGTTCTCTGTCTCTCTCTCTCTCTCTCTCAAAAAAAAAAAAAAAAAAAAAAGGATGTTCAGCCCAAAGCAGTCATCCACTGGAACAGGAGTGGGGCAAGCTACCCAAACACTTGTGCCCTCTGTTTCCTTCATCTGTAACATGAGGACAGTAATAACCTCTCATGCGATTGTGCCTGCGAAATAAATGCAAAGTGCTTGATGCTGTGCCTGAGGACTCAGGGCCCTGAATCCCTGGCCATCACCTGTGTGATCACAGAGTGCACCCACCTAACATCCATCTCACTGCACATTCACAGTGTACCTCCAGGGCACTAAACTCAGGGTTTCACTCACCTTACATATGAAATGGTCTCAGGAGGGCCAAATCACGTACCCCCAGGTAACTCAGCTAGTAAGTGGCAGAAAAAGGATTCAAACCCAGCTTTGTCCGTAGATTCTGAGTCCCTAACTGCACTCAGTTCTGCTTCCTTATCAAAAGTGACTGGGGCCGAGGGATTCATAGGTCTCCGCAGTGTAAGTGAGGACTCCCAATATAGGGAGAAAGGAGAAGAGGACCAAATAAGACTCTTGGGAGAGGGATAAGCAGAGGACAAAGTAAAGGGAAAGCCAAGGAACTTGAGAAGATACTTTTAGTTCCAGCAAAATGAAGAATCAATAAACCCTGAAAATCCTCCTACTGCACCTATCTAAAACTACTAGGGAAAATGTAAACACAACTGCGGTAGCTGAATGAATGGCTGAGGCGGCAGGAAAAAAAAAAAAAAAGGAGACACACAAGTGCCAGAAATGAAAAACAGGAGTGGGGCTCAGTCCGCTATTGGATTGTGGGTAGGACTGGCCCATGAAGTATTGCCCCCAGGAAGCAAGAGTGTGGATGTGCATACACTCTTCAGTTAGCGGAGGTGAGGTCTTGGTCCCGAGCAAGATGGGGATTCAGAACTGAGACCCCTGCATAAGCCAGCACCCTGCAAAGACAGGGAGAAGACAGGCAGAGAAGACAAAGGAACAAGAAGCCATGTTCACCTCTGTCTGAGCTTTGAGTGGGAAAAGAAAGAAAAGAAAAGAAAAGAAAAGAAAGACCACCTTGAGAAATAGAAACCTTGGGCCTGAATTTTGTATGGACTTGGTTTGAATTGTTAACTACTTTCATCCTGGAAACCTTCATGCAGCCTAGAAAAATTGTGCCTGGGAATTAGCATAATATCGGATCCTAACTTAATCATGTTCTGACGATGTCCCTGGGACTCCTGACAGAAACAAATGCAAAATCCCAGTCAAAGCATAAAGAGGTTCTCACAGGACAGGTGGGGGCAGAGGGCTTGCCAAGAATGAACTCACAGTCCAAAACTACAAGACACCTGATTTTAAAATCCCCATGTCCAAGAATCGAGAATCAGCAAACAAACAAATGGGAGGAGGGGCGCCTCGGTGGCTCAGTTGGTTAAGCGACTGCCTTCGGCTCAGGTCATGATCCTGGAGTCCCGGGATCGAGTCCCGCATCTGGCTTCCTGCTCGGCAGGGAGTCTGCTTCTCCCTCTGACCCTCCTCCCTCTCATGCTCTCTGTCTCTCATTCTCTCTGTCTCAAATAAATAAAAATTAAAAAAAATTTTTTTTTAAATCTTAAAAAAAAATGGGAGGATTAAAACTCTGAGAATATGAGATTAATAGAAGAGCTGTCTGAAAATAATAAGAAATACACTTAAAATAATTAAAGATATAAACAGAGCCCTAAGAACAGAATAAGACAGTCTGAGGACAGAATAAAAAGATCCAGGAAATGAATACAATACCCTTCAAAATTGAAATTATCCTTCAAAAATTACTATTCAATGGGCACCTGGGTGGCCTAGTTGGTTAAGCGTCTGCCTTCAGTTCAGGTCATGATCATGGGGTCCTGGGATTGAGCCCCACATCAGGCACCCTGCTCAGTGGGGAGTCTGCTTCTCCCTCTCCTTCTGACCCTCCCCCTTGCTTGTGCTCTCACTTGCTCGCTCTCACTTGCTCGCTCTCTCTCCCTCTCAAATGAATAAAAAATCTTTTTAAAAATCTTTTTTAAAAAATTACCATTGAAGGGGCACCTAGGTGGCTCAGTAAGTTGAACACCTGACTCTTGATTTCAGCTCAGGTCATGATCTCAGGATCATGAGACTGAGCCCCGCATTGGGCTCCACGCTCAGTGCGGAGTGTGCTTCTTTCTGTCTCTCTCTCCCTCTGTCCCTCTGCCCCTCCCCCTGCTCACACATGCGCTCTCTCTCAAATAAATAAATGAATCTTTTTAAAAAATTATCATTCAAGAGCTCGCTTCTGCAGCACATATACTAAAATTGGAACAATACAGAGAAGATGAGCATGGCCCCTGCACAAGGATGACACATAAATTCACAAAGCATTCCATATTTTTTTTAAAAAATTATCATTCAAAAATGAAGGAGAAATTAAGACATTCCTAGATAAAACAAAAGTTGAGGGAGTTTGTGGCTAGTAGACCTGCCCTACAAGAAATGCTAAAGAGAGTCCTTTGGGCTCAAATGAGAGGACACTAGACAGTAACTTGAAGCCATAAAAGAATAAAGAACACCAATAACAGTAACTACATAGGTAAATATAAAAGCCAGTATTATTGGGCGCCTGGGTGGCTCAGCTGGTTAAGCGACTGCCTTCGGCTCAGGTCATGATCCTGGAGTCCCGGGATCGAGTCCCGCATCGGGCTCCCTGCTCGGCGGGGAGTCTGCTTCTCCCTCTGACCCTCCCCCCTCTCATGTGCTCTCTCTCTCTCATCCTCTCTCTCAAATAAATAAATAAAATCTTTAAAAAAAAAAAAAGCCAGTATTATTGTATGTTTGGTTTGTAACTTCTTTTTTCTGATATGATTTAAAAGACAAATGCATAAAACAATAATTATAAATCCATGTTAATGGGATTGTATGTAAAGATATAATTTGTGATGATTACAGTAAGAGCTTTTGTGTACTACTGAGGCAAAGTTGGTATCAATTCAAGCTAGACTATTATAAATTTAAGATATTAATTGTAACCCCAAGGTAACCACTAGGAAATTAACTAAATAATGTATAGAAAAAGAAATGAGAAGGGAATGAAATTGGTACATTACAAAAAAATTAAACACAGAAGAAGGTAATAATGGAGGAATTGAGGAACAAAAAGATATGATATATAAAAAACAAACATCAAAATGATAGAAATAAGTCCTTATCAGTAATTACTTTAAGTGCACATGGATTAAACTCTCTAAGAGATTTTCAGAATGGATTTTTTAAATGATCCATTTTAAACTGATACAATATGAACATAAGAGGGCGCCTGGGTGGCTCAGTTGGTTAAGCGACTGCCTTCGGCTCAGGTCATGATCCTGGAGTCCTGGGATCGAGTCCCGCATCGGGCTCCCTGCTCGGCAGGGGGTCTGCTTCTCCCTCTGACCCTCCCCCCTCTCATGTGCTGTCTCTCTCATTCTCTCTGTCTCAAATAAATAAATAAAATCTTAAAAAAAAAAAAATGAACCTAAGAGACTCACTTTAGTCCAAAGATACAAATAAGTTGAAAGTAAAAATGGGAAAAGATACTACATGTAAATAGTGACCAAAAAAGAGCTGAGGTGGTCAAACTAATATTAGATTTAATGAAAGACATGAATCCTCAAAGGTGTACCAAGAAAAATAAGTAAACACAAAACCACACCTAGGCATTCATAGAGGCCCCAGAAACAAAGGAAAACTTAAAATTAAACCAAAAGACAAGTTACCCTAAAAAAAACCAAAACAAAACCAAAGACAACAAAAACCCTCAGACTACTAGACTTAACTTCATATATTTCAACAGCAGTAACAGTGGCCAGAAAACACTGGAATAATTTCTTTAAAGGGATGAGGTGGCAAGAGTAAAATAAAGATATTTTTAAACAACGAATGAAACGATTTCTTTTCCCTGACCCTCACTGAAAGAACTACTAAAAGATGTACCTCAGGAAGAAGGAAATTAAACCAAAAAGAAATGTGTGCCATGTAAAAAAGGAACAGTAAGCGAAGAGCCTAGTGAGTGTGTGGATTGACCTAAATAAACACTAAGACAGAATTGGGGTTTTAGGGGCGCCTGGGTGGCTCAGTTGGTTAAGCGACTGCCTTCGGCTCAGGTCATGATCCTGGAGTCCCGG
>NW_023270469.1:19000914-19061699 GCF_011800145.1 Mirounga leonina | reverse complement strand
CATGATCCTGGAGTCCCGGGATCGAGTCCCGCATCGGGCTCCCTGCTAGGCAGGGAGTCTGCTTCTCCCTCTGACCCTCCTCCCTCTCATGCTCTCTGTCTCTCATTCTCTCTCTCTCAAATAAATAAATAAAATCTTTAAAAAAAAAAAAAAGAATTGGGGTTTAAAAAAATATATTAATAGTTTTGGGAGGTGGGGAGAGAACACTGAAACAAGGTAGAACTGAAGCAGCAGCAACATGGTAACAGGTTAAGACCACGGTAGTGGTGTATGATAAGAATTAAAAGTCATTGATTTGGAAGGACATTTGGTAATAATGTTAACACTAACATATTAAAACATAATTCTGTATTCTGCTAAAGAATAGAATTCCCGGGTATATAACATCAAACCTATTGAGGGGAAAGAGTGGAAAGAGAATAGAGTTAACTCATAGAAGGGAAAAGGGGGCAGGGGGAATGTGGCATATGTTAAATAGAAAAAATAAAATAAAATGGCAGAAATAAATCCAAATATATCAGACATGGTGACAAATATAAATGGACTATATTCTTCACTTAAAAGACAGAGGACTCTAAGAATAGATATTTTTTAATCCAGCTATAAGAGATGGAAAAAATAATAAAAGGAAAATACTAACTAAAAGCCAATTTTATGTTTTTTTTAAGTTTATAAAGATCACCACATATAGTAATTCTGAACTTGTATGTACCCAACAAGATAGCCCCCAAATATAAAAAAAACAAAAATGAACTTATTTATAAGGAAGAACAACAACATGCTGCAAACAGCAACCATAGTGGTAGAATAACATGCCTCCTTCAGCAATTGAAAGCCAATCCAATGACATACCTAGAACATATGGAACCCTATACCCAACAGAACGGGCTATATATTCTTTTCAAGTACACTTGGAACAATCATAAAAATTAACCTCAGGGTGCCTGGGTGGCTCAGTTGGTTAAATGTCCAACTCTTGATTTTCACTCAGGATGTGATCTCAGGCTCCTGAGGTCAAGCCCCAGGTTGGGCTCTGCACTCAGCGGGGAATCTGCTTGAGACGCTCTCCCTCCCCCTCTCCCTCTGCCCCTTCCCCTGCTCATGCTCTCTCTCTCAAATAAGTAAATAAATCTTTAAAAAAAATTATCCTCAGGGCACCTGGGTGGGTCAGTCGGTTGGCTGTCTGCCTTTGGCTCAGGTCATAATCCCATGGTCCTGGGATGGAGCCCTGCATTGGGCTCTCTACTCAGCGGGAAGTCTGCTTCTCTCTCTTCCTTTGTGCACTCTCTCTCAAATAAATAAAATCTTAAAAAATTATCCTCAATAACATCACAAAGTAAATGTAGATAAATAACAAATAAGTGATTATCATACAGAACATATTCTCTAATTTCAACGTAATATAATTAGAAATCAATCAGTAAAATTTAACTCAATCCCCAAGTGTTTGGGGGCAATCTAGTGTGTTCCCCAAACATATGAGGATTTAGTATCTATGTAGTATTCACAGATACTATCTGTAGAATGTCCCTAAACTATTCAAATTCAAATCTATATAATTAGAAAAGACTGAAAATTAATAGTCGTAAGAAGGTACCAGAACAAAATAAAACAATGGAATTAAGAAGAAGGCAATGCCAAAGATAAGAGCTAAAACTAATAAAATAGGAAACAAAGATCCATAGTGAGGACTAATAAAACAAAATATCTAGTTCTTTGAAAAAGACTAATAAAGTAGGTGGATCCCAAGGGGGGGAAAAAAAAGAGAATGAACAAAGAAAAATATTAGTATAAAGATCAAAAAGAGGGCACCTGGGTGGCTCAGTTGGTTAAGCATCTGCCTTCCGCTCAAGTCATGATCCCCGGGATTGGGTCCCGCATCGGGATCCCTGCTCCACAGGGAGTCTGCTTCTCCTTCTCCCTCTGCCCCTCCCCCACTGCTTGTGCTCAAGCTCTCTCTCCCTCACTCTCAAATAAATAAAATCTTAAAAAAAAAAAAAAAAGATCAAGAAGAGATTTTTAAAGATTACAGGGAAAATGTGAATTTTTATGCCCATAAATTGGAAAGTTTAGATAATAATTTCCTGTAAAAAATATAACATAAAATTGACTCAAAAAGAAATAGAAAAACAAGTTATAAAAAATTCATCCATGTTTCCATGTGGCACTGGTTTCACTTTTTACATTTAAATCTTTTGGTTAATTTGGAGTCATTCTGGAAGCCTGGGTGGCTCAGTTGTTTAAGCAACTGCCTTCGGCTCAGGTCATGATCCTGGAGTCCTGGGATTGAGTCCCACATCAGGCTCCCTGCTCAGCAAGGGGTCTGCTTCTCCCTCTGATCCTCCCCCCGCTCATGCTCTCTCTCTCATTCTCTCTCTCTCTCAAATAAATAATAAAATCTTTTAAAAAAACTAATTTGGAGTCATTTTGGTATATGGTATGAACCATGACTTCAGCTTTATATCCTTTTTTTTCTTTAAGAGAGAGAGGGCATACACGTGAGTGGGTGGGTGTGTGGGGAAGGGGGGCAAAGGGAGAGGGTGAGAGAGAATCTTAAGCAGAGTGCAGAGCCCGATGTGGGGCTCAATCTCACAACCCCAAGATCATGAGCTGACCTGAAATCAAGAGTCAGTTAACCAACTCAGCCACCAAGGTGCCCCTCTAGCTTTATATCCTGATGACTATCCAGTTGTTCTACCTTATCACTCAATTTATTCATTTATTAAATAGTGTATCTTTTCCCCACTGATTTTATATTTTTTAAGATTTTATTTATTTGGGAGAGAGAGTGCATGCGAGAGAGAGAATGAGAGAGCATGAGTGGGGGGAGGCTCAAGGGGAAGGGAGTAGAAGTAGCCTCCCCATTGAGCAAGGAGCCTGACATGGGGGTCAATCCCAGAACCCTGGGATCATGACCTGAGCCAGAGGCAGATGCTTAACTGACTGAGCCAACCAGGTGACCCCACCACTGATTTTTTTTTTTTAAAGATTTTATTTATTTATCTGACAGAAAGACAGCGAGAGAGGGAACACAAGCAGGGGGAGTGGGAGAGGGAGAAGCAGGCTTCCCGCTGAGTAGGGAGCCCAACGCAGAGCTCAATCCCAGGAACCTGGGATCATGACCGGAGCCAAAGGCAGACGCTTAACGACTGAGCCACCCAGGCACCCCTCTCCCCGCTGATTTTAATTGGCATTTTTGTTAAATGTTAAAATCCCAGATGCAGGCTTTATTTCTAGACTATACATTCAGTTTCATTGGTCTGTCCCTTTTTTCTTCTCTCTTTTTAAAGGCCTGATAATATGCTGTATTATCTAGTAGGCTTTTGATCTTAAAACCAGACATTATAAGGAAAGTAAAGTATATATAGTATAGTATATATAGCTTATCTGAATGTGGCTATAAGAATCCTCAATAAAATATAAGCAAACTGAATCAAGGGATACATAAAGAAGCAATACATCATGATCAAGCGGGGTATGTGTCAGGAATGCAAAGATGGTTTAATCTGCAAAATTCTATTAATTTACAATCTTGAATCTAAAGGAGAAAACCATGTCATCTCACGAGCTTCAGAAAAACTAGTAATATTCAATACTAATTTTTAGGAAACTCTCAGCAAACTACTTTAAAAGAGAACATCCTTATCTTAATAAGTACCTACCCAAACCAACAATAACCATTGTGTTTCATGGTAAAACTTTGGAAACATTTCCTTAGCAATGCCGACTATCCATCCTTCTGTACAGCACTGTGCTGGAGATCTTAAATTAGTCACAACGTAACAAGAAAAAAAGTGAATGAATTGGGAAGGGGAAAAAAAACTAGAATCATTCACAGATAATATGATTCTCCACATAGAAAATCTAAAAGAATCTACAGTGAAATTACCAGAACTGCTTGAGTGCCACAGGGCAACCAGAGACCCACACGGTATCATTCCAGAATACCAGCAACGAACAATGAGAAAATGTGACTTCTCAAAGAAACCATTTAAAACAGCAACAGAAACCAGAAGAAACTTAGAATAAACCTGTTCAAAGATGTGTAAGACTTTACACAGAGATCATAATTTATTAATAGACATAAAAGAAAACTCTACATAAATGGAAAAATACACCACATTCACAGATCTGAAGAACTGTTATCATAAAGATGATATCCGTTTATTCCACAGTAATCCGTAAATTAAGTAGAAATTTCAACCTGACAGAGGTTGTTTCTGGAACTTTACAAGGTGATTCTAAAATTCTGACAGGGATGGACTCATCTAACAAGATATTGGAATTACTGTAAAGCTTTGGTATTAGCTCAGGGATTACAAAAAGACTAATGGAATTGTTATGGTCTGAATGTGTACCCCCAAAATTCATAGGCTGAAATCTAACCTCCAGAGTGACTAAGCTTGCAGATGGGGCCTCTAGAGTAGTACTTAAGATGAAATGAAATCATAAGAGTGGGACCCTGATCCAATAGGATTAGTATCCCTATAAGAAAAGACAACAGAGAGCTCTCTCCTCCCTCCCTCTCCCCCTGCCTCCTCCCCATGCCACTGAGCACACCATGGAAAGGCCATGTGGGGACATAGCAAGAAGGCAGCCATCTGCAAACCAGGAAGAGAGCCCTCACCAGAAACTGAATATGCTGGCACCTTGATCGTGGACCTCCAGCCTCCAGAACAATGAGAAAATAAATGTCTGTTGTCTAAGCCACCCAGTCTGTGGTATTTTGCTAAGGTCACCTGAGAAAACGAATACAGGAATAAAAAGAGAACTCAGAAACAAACCTACATACATATGGCAACTTGGTATAT
Source organism: Mirounga leonina (assembly GCF_011800145.1). NCBI lineage: Eukaryota > Metazoa > Chordata > Mammalia > Carnivora > Phocidae > Mirounga > Mirounga leonina. Next base: position 19,056,888 of record NW_023270469.1, on the reverse strand, counting down.
AACAGAGGTGGTGTTATAAACCAACTGAACTGAATATTTAGTAAATGTTCTTGGGAATGTGTGTGTGAGCAAGAGAGAGAGGGAGAAACTATGTATCACGTTAAAATTAAAACTTTACAACAGAAGCCATCATAAAGAAAATTTTTAAAACCAATAGAAAAATGAGATCAGGGATATGATGATACCTTTTATTTCTTCTTGTCTGACTGCCCTACCCAGGATTTCCCACTCTGTTGAAGAGGATTGGTAAGAGGGGGCACCCTTGTTTTGTTCCTGATCTTAGAGGAAAAGTTTTCAACCTTTTGCCATTGAATATGATGTTAGCTGTGGGCTTGTCATGTATGGTCTTTATTATGTTGACATATGCTCCTTCTATGCCTAATTTGTTAAAGAGTTTTTATCATGGATGGATATTGAATTTTGTCAAATGTTTTTTTCTTTGTCTATTAAGGTGATCACATGATTCTTTTCTCTCATTGTGCTAATGTGACCTACCACATTGATTGATTTGCATATGTTTAAAACATCCCTGCATCCCAAGGATAAATGCTACTAGATCATGGTGAATGATCCTTTTAATGTGCTGCTAAATTTGGTTTGCTGGCATTTTACTGAGATTTTTCATATTACTATCCATCAGGGATTGGCCTGAAATTTTCTTTTCCGGTAGTGTCCTTTTCTGGTTTTGGTATTAGGAAAACGATGGCTTTATAAAATGAGTTTGGGAGTGGTTCCCTCCTCTTCGATTTTTTGGAAGAGCCTGAGGATTGGTGTTAATTCTCCTTTAGATGTTTGGTAAAATTCACCAGTAAAGCCATCTAGTTCTGGGCTTTTCTTCATTAGGAGATTTTCTTTCTTTCTTTTTTTTTTTAGGATTCTACCCATTTATTTGACAGAGAGAGAGACAGCGAGAGAGGGAACACAAGCAGGGGGAGTGGGAGAGGGAGAAGCAGGCTTCCTGCCGAGCAGGGAGCCCGATGCAGGGCTCGATCCCAGGACCCTGGGATCACGACCCGAGCCGAAGGCAGCCGCCAACGACTGAGCCACTCAGGCGCCCCAGGAGATTTTCTTTTTAAGATTTTATTTATTTGTGAGAGAGAGAACACTAGCAGGGGGAGCGGCAGGCAGAGAGAGAGGGAGAAGCAGGCTCCCCTCTGAGCAAGGAGCCCGATGCAGGACTCGATCCCAGGACCCCAGGATCATGACCTGGGCTGAAGGCAGACGCTTAACCGACTAAGTCACCCAGGTGCCCCTGGGAGATTTTCGATTACTGATTCATACCAGGAGGAAATATGCACAGAAGACACAGACAAGCGTGTTCACCACAGCAGAGTTTGTAATAATAATTTCCTAAAAGGTAGAAACAACCTAATGTCTCTGGTTTGGTTTATTCATAGCATACATCAGTTAAAATTTATGAATTCAATATGTATTTCTCAAAATTGATAAATCTCACAAACTTTGTTAAGTTTAAAAAGCCAATACTGGGGGTGGGGGGGGTGCCCGGTGGCTCAGTTGGTTAAGCATCTGGTCATGATCACAGCGTCCTGGGATAAGACTGGCATCCGGCTCCCTGCTCAGCAGGGAGTCTCCTTCTCCCTCCCCCTGCTCTTGTGCTTTCTCTCTCTGTCTCTCTCTCCCTCTCAAATAAATAAATAAAATCTTTAAAAACAAAAACAAAAACAATGCTGGGACACCTGGGTAGCTCAGTCAGTTAAGGAATTGACTCGATTTCAGCTCAGGTCATGATCCCAGGGTTGCAAGATCAAGCCCCATGTCAGGCTCCGCGCTCAGCACAGAGTCTGCTTGAGAGTCTCTCCCTCTTCTCCCTTCCTGCCCCCCTCCCCATGCATGCACATGCGCTCTCTAAATAAATAAAAAATAAAAGCTTTTTTTAAAAAAAGCCAATGCTAGAAGATATCTTTTATTTAAATTTAAATTTGTGAAACACATAAAATAGTATATACTGTTTGTGAATATATAATATGGAGGAAAATATGAATATACTCTTGGGAAAAGTACCCATTAGCTCCAACGTGTGTGGCTGCCTCTGAGCGACAGGCATGAAAGGGCTAGAGTGGTGACCCTGTGGCTCCACAAAGTTTTACTTCTGGCTTTTTTTTTTTTTAGTGCTCTAAGCAAATATTGCAAGATGTTAACATCTGTTCAATCTCAGTGGTTCATGGCTGCTGGAGGTGGGAGTGGGGATAGTATGTTTGAAATGTATTAAAATTCAAAACCCTGAAAAAGAAAAGAAAAGGCCCACAACAAGTAGCCAGGGAAGGACAATTAACAGAAAAACAGCATCGTGGAAACCAAGGGGAAGGGTGGGCCTCGTCCAGGGCTGCCGAGTTGGCTGTTGCCCACATGATGAAGAGGGTGCACAGACTCTCGGCTACCATCACCACACGAGTGATGGCGGAGGAAGCCGGCTTGCAAGGGCCATGCTTTGGCCAACTCTAAGCTTGGCTACGCCGGGAAGTGGCCGTGCATGGTACCTGCAGGGAAAGCAGCCCTCTGCCCAAGCTGGAAACATCTGGACATTTTCAGGAAGGTAAAGGAAGTAAGTATAGGGCAAGGTTAAGATTGGGGCCAGAAGGGATAGAAAGGAAGGCTGATGATGGAGGAGGTGGTGTGGCCTTGCAAAAAGAGAGTGTCTAGGAAGTAAGGCAGGAGGGGGGTGGGGGCAGGGGTGGAGGAGGCAGCTGCCAGGCTCCCAAGCGGAGAGGCCAGAATCCAACAGACCCTCCTGCCAGCAATACAGCCCACTCTGGATCCAGAGAGGGGAGCTGGCCCTGAGAGCAGAAAGATGATGGAGGGTTGTACTCACCATTAAGTTGAACAGATGTGCATTTACTTAAATGAGTATTGGAGGGAAAAAAAAAAAAAGAAAGAAATAACTAGCCACTAAATGTGTGATTTCAGAGGAGATGGCAGCAGAGGGGGCCCATGAAGGCAGTTAAGCAGCCTGAGCTTTGGGTCTCAACACAAAGAGCCCAGCCCTGGGGACCAGAGCATGTCCACCCAGCTGATGTATATTTATCTTCACATATATATTTTTAAAATTAGGCAGAAGTTTGGGGCGCCTGGGTGGCTCAGTCATTAAGCATCTGCCTTCGGCTCAGGTCATGATCCCAGGGTCCTGGGATCAAGCCCCGCATCGGGCTCCCTACTCGGCGGGAAGCCTGCTTCTCCCTCTCCCACTCCCCCTGCTTGTGTTCCCTCTCTTGTTGTGTCTCTCTCTGTCAAATAAATAAATAAAATCTTAAAAAACAAAACAAAACAAAAATAGGCAGAAGTTTGGAAACCATCCCCTCTGGAGGAAGCGATGCCAGGCTGGGTGTTGATGGGGGTTTGGTTCTGGTTGAGACTGACTCTCCCATCTCCCACGCTTTCAGGACCTTCTCAATGACCTGTTCGCCTTCATCTTCCTTGTGGGGGCTGTAGTCATAGCTGTGAGAAGCCGACAGACCATGCCCATGCACTACTTCATTGCTGTGGTGAGTCTTTCGTGTTGGGAACTCCAGAAATCACCTCTTCTGGAGAATGGGTGTTTTCCCCTGACTTAAGGAAAGGACTTCTTTTCTTTTCACAAAATCTTGGGACCCGTGCAAAGTTTAAAAGTAAAGCTGGTCAATGTTTCCAAAGAAGAAGCCACTTAAATAAAGATGCCGTCCAGGGAGCCAGCTGAGCTAAGGGCTTCCTCCTCCTAGCTGCCTTGATCCCCAAGCCAATGGGCCACACCCAGGCTGGGTTTTAAGAGAGGGATGCTGAGGTTGGGGGAGGGGCAAAATCGGAGTGTCTCCGGGGGAACCAAGGGATGTGTTAACCAGCACCTGCTGACTAATTAGAAACAAGGAGAGACTATGCCTGCTTTGGAATGAAAAGCAAAAGTTCCTTCTTCTGTTTTCTAGATCCTTATTGGCGTGGCTGGACTTTTCGCCTTAATTGATGTGTGTCTTCAAAGAAAACATTTCAAAGGCAAGAGAGTCAGAAGGAATGCGCTGATTCCCCCTGCAGGAAAGGAGCAAAAGTTTGAAAAGCCAAAGGAAGGAGAAAAGCCACCGGAAAATGTACCAGGAAAGGCACCAGAAAAGGCAGGAGAAAAGCCCAAGGATAAAGGAAAGGGAGGCAAGAAATGACAGGAAGGAGTGACAGCGTGTTTTACTACAAAACATATGTCCACTGTCTGTCTTTTCTTCTCTCTAGAATGGTTTTTTCCTTTCCATCCCAATAACCACCTTTGCTTGGAAAAGAAATTCCTCTTTAAATGGATTTTAAAGCTTAAAGTTGACGTAAACATTATTTTGCTCATTCAACAAAAGGTACTGAGTGTTTTGGTGCAGAGGGCAAGATCAGAGCTGGGCCTCTTGGGGCACCTGCCTGCCACAGGGCACACGAGGTTTGGGGGACCAGCAGTGTGGGCGACACTGGCTGTCAACAGTGATCAGCCAAAAGGGCCAGAGGAGAACAAGAGACTGCCAAACAAAATGAACATTTTGTTCATAGTGATATTTGTATTTTCTATTTTTTTTTTTTTTAAGCATCCAGGTAGTCCCTATGAGAAAAATCAGTTGTTGGCCTTCCTTACTCTTACTTTGCAGTTTAGCCTTGGTCCTCATGTGAGGTGCACTTAGGAGGAGGGCAAAGAGGTGGTGTCATCCCCTCAGGGTTCAGGGCCTCCAAGAGCCAGTCAGGCTGGCACATGGGCAAGGCAGGATGGGCACAGGAAGAACCGAGGGGACTCCAGCCAGCCCTCTGGGACCTGCAGTGTCTCCCTCAGGGAGGACCTGAGCATAAGCCCTGAGCCAGGCTCAGCTGGGCCCTGGAGCCACGGTTCCCGCCCAAGTGACAGGGTCCACCTCTGCCGGGAGAGCACATACTCGGCTGCTACAGAGCAGCAAGTGAGGCTGGCAAGAGGCTGCAGCCTGGTGGTCGGCGGTTGGGCGGGCGGGGAGCCCATGTAGGCTGGGCAGGATGACGCATAACCTTACCGAAAGTGGGAGCAACCAGAGGGGGAGGTACCTTGAACTCAAAAGTGCAGCCTATCCTGCCATGTGACCCGAAATTCCTCTCCTAGGTATTGAGCCAAGAGGAATGGTGTATTAGAATGTTCATAATAGCCAAAAGGTAAAAAAGAGCCTAAATGTTCAAAAGGAGATAAATTAAACTGTGCTACGTTCACAAAATGGAATACTACTCAGCAATGAAAAAGAATAATGATACAACATGATGATGAATAATGATAAAAATAAAAGATTCACAACGACGACTCTCACATCATATTGAGTGAAAGAAGGCACACACAAGAGAAGGACATACCCTATGATTCTATTTCTAAGAAGTTCAAGAACAGAGAAAAATACAGTGAAAGAAATGGACACACTATTTGCTTCAAGAGGAGTTTGAGGACTGACTACAAAGGGGCGTGAGGGTATGAGAAAGTTCTTTATTTTCACTGGGGGAAGTAGTCACAGGTATATACGTCTGTCCAAGCATTCAATTGTATACTCAACACCTGTGTATTTCATCATATGTAAATTTGATCTAAAAATGTAAGCACAACAGAACTGTGTTCAGAATTTCATGGAACAGGGTAGACCTTGCTGAACTCCTCTGTGTGGCCATCCCTCTCAATCCCTGGAGGCGGCTCTCGGAGCAGGCAGTTCCCCACATCCAGACAGAGAAGGCATGCAGTGGGCCTGGGCTGAGGCTGGAACATAACGATGCAGCCACCTGTCATGCTGAGCCAGGAACCCTGGGACAGGGCTGTGGTCATCAGAGACTTCAGGAAGATGCCCCTTTGGAGCAAAACTACATCAGGTGAGTATCTGCTAGGAGTAGGGAATGTATCACCTATGGATCTGGTCAAAATGCAGATTCTGAAAAATCCTAACTAGTACATTCAGAGTAAAGATGGATACTGTGTGCCTAAAACAAAAATTGTAAAGAAGACAATAAGCTAACAACAGTTCTTAGTGGGGAGGGGTTGGTGGGATTATGAAAAAGATTTTAAAATTTAACAGGAGAGTTGACTAATAGAATGGACAGTTAGTGTTATGGAAAATAAAGTCCACATTGCTTGGTAAAATACAGGAACTTGAAAGATAAAGAGAAAATTCCCAAAGCTTTCAGAGCAAGAGAAACAGCACAAAGATGTTACTGACATGAGAACAAAACCAAACATCAAAGGCTACCTGGATATTAGAAGACAACAAGGCAGGGGCACCTGGATGACACAGGTGGTTGAGCATCCTACTCTTGGTTTCAGCTCAGGTCATGATCTCAGGATCCTGAGATTGAGCCCCACATCACGCTCCACGCTGACTCTCCCTCTGCACCCCCCCAAAACAAAAACATCTTTTTTTTAAAAGGGTGGGGAGTGCCGGGGTGGTGCAGTTGGTTGAATGATCAACTCTTGGTTTCGGCTCGGGTCATGATCTCAGGGTCATAAGATCGAGCCCTACACTGGGCTCCATGCCAAGCGTGAAGCCTACTTAAAAAAAATTAAAAATAAAAATAAAATTAAGGGGGGGCGCCTGGGTGGTTCATTTGGCTAAGCGCTGCCTTCGGCTCAGGTCATGATCCCAGGCTCCTGGGATCTAGCCCTGCGTCGGGCTCCCTGCTCAGCAGAGAGCCTGCTTCTCCTCTCCCTCTGCCTGCCACTCTGCCTATTTGTGCTCTCTCTATATATCTTTGTCAAATAAATAAAAATTTTAAAAATTTTTTAGAAATTTTAAATTAAGGTTAAATGAGGTCATAAGGTTAATTGGTTTTCTTCTCTCTGTATCAGAAGCAGTGGTGGGAAGTAGGAAACTGAGTAGAGAAACGAAACAAGCTTTATAGACAGAAGACCCCTCAGAACTTGAAAGTGTCAAGGAGACCATGAAAAGGAAAGATCTCAAGAGAAAGATCACATTAAGCTGTATATGAACTCTTGGGACCACCCTCAAGCAGTGGATGCATGGATTTCACCCTAGACAGCAGATCAAAGGCCTGGAGAAGTAAACCACAGGGAAGGCCATGACACAGGTCTCAGACTGGAAACTCAGGCACACACAGAACAGATCAGAATAGCACTGCAACAACAACGGGACAGGGCATCTGGACAGAATGTCAGTAAGGATATAGAAGACTTGAACAATACTATAAACCATCTACTCCTAACAGATATTTGTTGAACATTACCCCAACAACAGCAGAATACTCATGCTTCACAAGTGCATATGAAAGCGTCTGTAAGATAGACCAGGTGTTAGGACACAAACCAAGCCTCAATAGATTTAAAAACACTGAAATCATACAAATTATCTACTTTGATCATAATGGAATGAAGCTAAAAATGAATAACAGAAGGAAAACCGGAAAACTGACAAATATGTGGAAAACAACCAATGGGTCAAAGAAGAAAACAGAAAAAGAAATTAGAAAATACCTACAGATGAATGAAACTAAAATACAACATACTAAACTTACAACATAAACATACAACATACTAAAACTTATGAGATGCAGCAAAGGCAGTGCTCAGAGAGAAATTTACAGGTGTAAATGCCTACATTTAAAAGGAAGAAAGATCTCAAACCAATAACCTAACTTTACATCTTGATGAACCAGTAAAAGACCAAACTAAACCCAGAGATAGAGGAAAGGAAACAACAGAGATTAAAGCTAAGATAAATAAAACACAGAGTAGAAAAACAATAATCAACAAATCCAAAAGTTGGTTCTTTGGAGGTATCAACAAGATCAACAAACTTTTACCTAATGACAAAAAAAAAAAAAAAGACTAAAGTCAGAATTGAAAGTGAGGACATTATACTGATGATAGAGAAATAAAAAGAATTACAAGATAATTCTACAATAGTTGTATGCCAAAAAATTAGATGAAAAGACATACACACAAGAAACACACGATTTACCTAAATTGACTCAAGAAGAAATAGACAATCTCAACAGATCTATAAAAGATCAAAATAGTAACGAAAACCTCCCAACAAATAAAAGTTCAGTACCACCAAACATTTAAAGAATTACCAACCCATCTCAAACTCTCCCAAAAAACAAAAGACAAAGGAACACTTTCTAACTCATTTTATGGAGCCAGCATTACAAAAGATACCAAAGCTAGATAAAGATATCACAAAAAAAGAAAACTATATCCTAGTATTTGTTATGACTATAGATGTAAAAATTCTCAACAAAATTTAGCAAACCAACTCTAACAGGACATCAAACTTATTATACACTATGACCAAGTGGGATTTACCCCAGAATACTACTGCAAAGTTTTTGAAAACTGAACTGAGGGGGCAACTGGGTGGCTCAGTCATTAAGTGTCTGCCTTCCACTTAGGTCATGATCCCAGGGTCCTGGGATCAAGCCCCACGTCAGGCTCCCTGCTCAGCAGGAAGCCTGCTTCTCCCTCTCCCACTCCCCTTGCTTGTGTTCCCTCTCTCACTGTCTCTCTCTCTCTCTCTGTCAAATAAATAAGATCTTAAAAAAAAAAAAAATTTACTAAAAAGAAAAAAAAAGAAAAGTGAACTGAGGGGCGTCTGGGTGGCTCAGTTGGTTAAGTGTCTGCCTTCAACTCAGGTCCTGGAGTCCTGACATTGAGCCCCACATCAGTCTCCCTGCTCAGCGAGGAGTCTGCTTCTCCCTCTGCCCCTCCCCCCTGCTTGTGCGCGCTCTCTCTCTCTCTCTCACTCTCTTCTTTCAAATAAATAAATAAAATCTTTAGAAAATTGTTTAAAAAAAAAGAAAACTGAACTGACATTGGATCCACAGTTCAGTGGTGGTAGGATATTGTGGCCTAAATCTAACCAGTTGATTGCCTGCTTAAAAATAAAAAACAGGGATGCCTGGGTGGCTCAGTCGTTAAGTGTCTGCCTTCGGCTCAGGTCATGATCCCAGGCTCCTGGGATCGAGTCCCACATCGGCCTCCCTGCTCGGTGGGAAGCCTGCTTCTCCATCTCCCACACCCTCTGTTGTGTTCCCTCTCTCTCTGTCTCTCTCTCTGTCAAAAAATAAATAAAATCTTTAAAAAAATAAATTAATTAAAATAAAAATAAAAAAAAAAACAAAACCCAATGATCTCTATAGGAACTAAACAAATCCAGAGTTCATAGCATAATATGAAAAATGTCCAAGATACAATCAATATTTAGTTGACATACTCAGAACTAGAAAAATCTCAACATTTTATGAGAGAAAAGACAGTCAACATAGAGCAACCCAAGAATAACACAAATGGTAGATGATTAGACAAAAACTTGAAAGAGAATATTGTAACCATGCTCTAAGAATAAGTGAAATAAATGGATAAAAAGTCTTAGTGAAGAAATATAAGATATAAAAAAATCATATGGAAATTTTAGAACTGAACACAATAACCAAAATACAAATCTCACTGGATGTGCTTAATAGCAGAATAGAAATGGCAGAGGAAGGAGTTAGTGAACTTGAAGATAGATTAAGGGGCGCCTGGGTGGCTCAGTCGGTTAACCATCTGCCTTCAGCTTGGGTCATGATCCCAGGGTCCTAGGATTGAGTCCCGAGTCGGGCTCCCTGCTCAGCAGGGAGTCTGCTTCTCTCACTGCCCCTCCCCCCTCGTGATCTCCCTCTCTCTCTGTGTCATTCTCTCTCTCTCTGAAATAAGTAAATAAATAAGATAGATCCATAGAAATTATCCAATTTCAACACAAGAAAGTAATAAGATTGAAAAAAATGAACAGAGCCTTGGGAACTTTAGAGACAATATCAAAAGGTCAAATATTTGTTGCTGTTGTTTTTTTAAAGATTTTATTTATTTATTTGACAGAAACACAGCGAGAGAGGGAACACAAGCAGGGGGAGTGGGAGAGGGAGAAAAAGGCTCCCTGCCGAGCAGGGAGCCCGATGTGGGGCTCAATCCCAGGACCCTGGGATCATGACCTGAGCCGAAGGCAGACGCTTAACGACTGAGCCACCCAGGCACCCCTCAAAAGGCCTAATATTTGTATCACTGGATTCCCATAAGGAGTGGAGTAAGAGTATGGCACAAAAACTTTTTGAAGAAATAAAGGCTGACAACTTCCCCAAATTAGCAAAAGACATAAATTTACAGATTCAAGAAATTCAGTAAACCTCAAACAGAAGAAACAAAAAATTCATACCCAGATACAGCCTAATCAAATTTCTGAAAAGTAAAGATGAAGACAAAAATATTGTGAGCACTTAGGAAAATGATGCAACAATCTGAATGACTGAGGATTTCTCATCAGAGACCACGGAGCCCAGAAAGAAACGGCACAGTTTTCAAGTGTTAAAAGAAAATAACTGTCAGGGCACCTGGGTGGCACAGTTGGTTAAGCATCCGACTCTTGGTTTTGGCTCAGGTCATGATCTCAGGGTCATGAGATCAAGACCTGCATTGGGCTCCACACTCAGCATGGACCCTGCTTCAGATTCTCTCTCCCTTTCCCTATGCCCCTCCTGCTCATGTCCCTTCTCTCTCTCTAAAATAAATAAATCTTGGGGTGCCGGGGCACCTGGGTGGCTCAGTCGTTAAGCGTCTGCCTTCGGCTCAGGTCATGATCCCAGGATCCTGGGATCGAGCCTCACATCGGGCTCCCTGCTCAGCAGGAGGCCTACTTCTCCCTCTCCCACTCCCCCTGCTTGTGTTCCCTCTCTCGCTGTGTCTCTCTCTGTCAAATAAATAAATAATCTTAAAAAAAAAATCTTGGGGTGCCTGGGTAGCTCAGTCGTTAAGCGTCTGCCTTCGGTTCAGGTCATGATCCTAGTGTCCTGGGATTGAGCCCCACATCGGGCTCCCTGATCAGCGGGAGGCCTGCTTCTCCCTCTCCCACTCCCCCTGCTTGTGTTCCTGCTCTCACTATCTCTCTCTGTCAAATAAATAAATAAAATCTTTTTTAAAAAAAATTTAAAAAATCTTTAAAAGAAAAGAACTTTTAAATCCAGAATTCTATATCCAGTTAAAATACCCTTCATCAATGGAGGCCAAAAAAAAAAAAAGACATTCTCAAAAAGAGGAAAACTGGGGACACCTGGGTGGCTTAGTCGGTTGAGTGTCTGCCTTTGGCTCAGGTCATGATCCCAGAGTCCTGGGATCAATCCCCACCCTACATCGGGCTCCCTACTTATAGGGGAGCCTGCTTCTCCTTCTCCCTCTGCCATCCCCCGCCCCAACTTGTGCTCTCTGGCTCTCTCAAGCTCTCTGTCAAATCAATAAATAAAATCTGAAGAAAAAAAAAAAAAGAGGAAAACTGGAGCGCCTGGGGGGGCTCAGTTGGTTAAGCATCCGGCTCTTGATTTCAGCTCAGGTCATGATTTCAGGGTCATGAGATCAAGCCCCAAGTTTGGCTCTGCACTCAGCAGGGAGTCTGCTGGAGATTCTCTCTGTCCCTCTCCCTCTACCCACCCTCACACCCCCCTCCTCCACACACTCTCTCTCTCTGAAATAAACAAATCTAAAAAAACAAGAGGAAAACTAAGAGAACACATTGCCAGTAGATCTGCTCTGAAAGAAGTGCCAAAGGAAGTTCTTTAGACAGTAGAGAAAGTATACCAGAAGGAAACATGGAATTTCAAGGATAAAGGATGAGCAACAGAAATAGTAAATATCTTAAAAATTAAAAACAGAATTACCATATGATCCAGCATTCCCACTTCTGGGTATATATCCAAAGGAAATAAAAACATCATGTTGAAGAGATATCTGCACCCCCATGTTCATTACAGCATTATTTACAATAGCCAAGACATGGAAACAATCTAAGTGTCCATCAATGGATGAGTGGATAAAGAAAATATGGCATATATACACAATGGAATATTATTCAACCTTAAAAAAGAAGGAAAACCTACCATTTGTGGCAACATGGAGGGCATTATGCTAAGCGAAAAAGTTAGAGAGAGACAAATACTGTATGATTTCATGTATATGTGGAATCTAAAAATCAAGAAAAAAAGGGCAGCTCAGTCGTTATCCTACTCATAGAAAAGGTTTCACTCAAAGTGAAACTCATAGAAAATGAGATCAGATTTGTTGTTACCAAAGGCAAGAGGTGGAAGGAAAGGGAATTAGATGAAGGTAGTCAAAAGGTACAAATTTCCAGTTATAAAATAAATAAGTACTGGAAATATAATATACAGCATGATAACTACAGTTAACACTGCTATATGGCATATTTGAAAGTTGATGAGAGTAAATCCTAAAAGTTCTCATCACAACTTAAAAAACACTTTTTCTCTTTTTTTGTATCTATATTTGATGATGGACGTTAACTAAACTTACTGTGTTAATCACTTCACAATACACATAAGTCAAATCCTTATGCTGTAGACCTTAAACTTATATGTCAATTATTATTGTATGTCAATTATTATCTCAATAAAACTGGAAAAAAAAGAAATAGTAAATATCTGGACAAGTAGAATATTCTTCTCAAGTTCTTCAAAATATGTTTGATGTTTGAAAGCAAAAATCTTAACATTATCTGATGGGATTTCCTGTAGAAGTAGATATAATACATGTGACAGCCACAGCATAAAGAAGGGAGGATAAAATGACCTATACAATGGTCAGATTTCTGCATTGCATTTGAAGTGGTAAAATATTAATTTAAGTAGCCTGAAAAGTTAAGCATATATATAGTAATCCCTATAGAAAACACTAAAAAACTGTACCAAGAGAGTAAAAAACGCAACAGATAAGTTATGAAAGAGTACTAAAAAATATTTAAATAATCCAAAAGAGGGCAGGAAAGAAGAAATGAACAAAAACAGAAGAAACAAACAAAACAAATACAAAACTGTGTACCTAAATCCAAATATACAAATAATTACACTAAATATACATACATACCAATTAAAATACACAGATTGTCAGAGGGATTTTTTTTTAAAGACTTGCAGAAAACCCACTTTAAATAATGGTATAGGTAGATTAAAAATAAAAGAATGGGAAAAGATATTCCATGCAAACATCAATCAAAAGAAAACTGGGATAGGGCGCCTGGGTGGCTCAGTTGGTTAAGCGACTGCCTTCGGCTCAGGTCATGATCCTGGAGTCCCGGGATCGAGTCCCGCATCGGGCTCCCTGCTCGGTGGGGAGCCTGCTTCTCCCTCTGACCCTCCCCACTCTCATGTGCTCTCTGTCTCTCTCATTCTGTCTCAAATAAATAAATAAAATCTTAAAAAAAAAAAAAAGAAAACTGGGATAGTTAATACTAATATCATACAAAGATAAAGCAAAGAAAATCAGGAATAAAAGAGACACCACATAATGATAAAATGATCAATTCACCCTATGAAAATACAACAGTCCTAAAGGTTCCTAATAGCAGAGCCTCAAAATGCAGAAAGCAAAAACTGATAGAACTGAAGAGAAAAATGGGCAAATCTACACATATTATTGAAGATTTCAACTTTTCTCTCTAGGCAATTGATAGAACATGTACACAGACAATCAGCAAAGATGTAAAAGAACTAAATACCACCACTAATCAACTGGATCTAACTGACATTTATAGAACACTTCACTCAACAAATACACTTTCTTTTCAAGTGCACATAGAGCATTCACCAAGATGGGCCATATCCTGAATCATAAAACAAACCTCCACAAATTTAAAAGAATTAAAATCATACAAAATGGGCGCCTGGGTGGCTCAGTTGGTTGGGCAGCTGCCTTCGGCTCAGGTCGTGATCCTGGAGTCCCTGGATCGAGTCCCGCATCGGGCTCCCTGCTCGGCAGGGTGCCTGCTTCTGCCTCTGACCCTCCCCCTCTCATGTGCTCTCTCTCTCTCATTCTGTCTCAAATAAATAAATAAAATCTTTAAAAAAAAAAAAAAATCATACAAAATGTCTTCTCTGACCATAATGGAATTAAACTGGAAATCAATAACAGAAACATGATTGAAAAGTCCTCAACTGTTTAAAAATTAAATAATATACTGTCAAATAATCTGCAGTTCAAAGATACAGTCTTGGGAGAAATTAGAAAATATTTTGAAGTGGACAAAAATGAAAACACAACATCAACATTTGTAAGATGAAACGAAAATAGTACTTAGATATTTATAGCATTAAATGCTTATATGAGAAAAGCATAAACAAGATGTGCCAGATAAATGCCAACAAAAAGAAGGTAGGCATGGTGAAATTAATATTAAATGAAATAGAATTCAAAGCTAAAAGCATTCACTAGAGACAACAGAAATGTCAAAATGATAGTTAATAAAAACGTAATATATGCCAGGCACTATTCTTTTTTTTTTCTTTTGCTAGGCACTGTTCTAAGATATTTTTATATATTAACTCATTTAATCCCTACAATAATTATATGACTTAGGTAATATTATTATCACCATTTTGGGAATGGAGAAACTGAGTACAGAGAAGTTAAGAAAGCAATAGAACTAGGATTTAAACCCAGTATTTAGGCTCTTTATTGCTACACTCTACTGAACAAAACATATGTTAACTTTTGGGGCACCTGGGTGGCTCCGTTGGTTGAGCCTCCAACTCTTGGTTTCCTCTTGGGTGATGATCTCAGGGTTGTGGGACGGGCCTATAGCAGGGGGGGTCCACGCTCAGCAGGGAGTCTGCTTGGGATTCTCGGTCTCCCTCTCCTTCTGCCCCTCCCCCACCTCTCTCTCTCAAATAAATAAATAAATCTTAAAAAAAAAACAAACCCATGTTAACTTTGGTTCATCTAACACCATAATTTCAAAAAAAACAAACAACAACAACAACAACCCCAAACTGTTAGAAATCCAAGGAAAAGTAATAAATCTAAAACTTTAGTGAGGAGCTTTAATATATCTGTTTTAGTAAGTCAATACATCAAGAAAAAGAAGAGTAAGTATAGGAGCGGCTGGGTGGTGCAGTCAGTTGAGCATCGGACTCTCCTGAGATCAAGCCCTGCATCTGGCTCCTCACTCAGGGGGGAGTCTGCTGGAGATTCTCCTCTCCCTCTGCCCCTCCCCCCGCTCCTGTGCTCTCTCTCTCTCTGAAATAAATAAATAAACCTTAAAAAAAAAGAAGGGTAAGCATACAGAGAGTTTAAATTACATAATTAACAAAATACATAATGGACATATGGATTTTGTACCCAACTAAGAGAGAATATTCAATCCTTTTAAGCACACATGGAACACTTACAATCCCTATCTATTAGGACACAAAGAAAATCTCAACAAATTCCAAAAAGCAGAACATACAGACCTGTTCTCTGAATAAAAGAAATAATAAAATTTGATTATTATACCATCACCAAAGTATAGCCAAAAATTTATCAAATTAAACATTTTAAAATACCCTTTTAAATTATTCTTGGATTAAAGAGGAAATGTAAAATGGAAACTACAAGCTAATTAGAAGTGGATAAAAACTAGAGCATTATTTTAAGGATGTGTCCTAAGCAGTCCTCAGAGAAAAATTTATAGCTTTAAATGCCTTCATTAGGAAACAAGAGAGACTTAAATAAAGGATAACACAATACACAACAAATAGAATAAAATGAAACAAAAACTAGAGGTCAATTCTATTTATGAAAATAAAGGCAAAACTCCCAAACAAAATACTAGCAAAATGATTCTAGAGGTTTATCAAAAGAGCAAAGCAACATGACCATTAAAGGCACATCCCATGAATGTAAGGACAGTGAGCCTTGGGAAAACTGCGATTGTCGGTCACCACATTCATAGATTAAAGGAGAAAAACACCAGGTTCTAAAAGGAGAAATCTGTATGGCAAAAATGCAAAGTAAAAGACAAATGATAAGCCAGGAAAAACTACTCATAACTCAAATTTCAGAAAAAGGATTAATTTCCTGAATATATGCATTCTTATGTATCCATTTTTTTAAACCAACAATTAACAGAAAAACATACAAAGTATGTGAAAAGTCAGTTCTTGGAAAAGCAAATGCAAATGCCTGTTACATACGCAAAAAAAAAAAAAAAAAGGCAACAAAAATACTCCTTAATCCACTCATAACTAGAGAAATGCAAATTAACACTACCACAAGGGATTTATTTCTAAATACCATTCTCTAGTAAAAGAACCAGAGCTTCTTAGAGGAACTCGGATTCCAGGACTGGGATGGGGAGAAGATAAAATGAACCTGACACATGTTATAGGGTCAGAAAATAAGGAAATGGGGGGGGAGAGATGGGGGATGGGTACCCAGAAGCCCACCAGTAGGAGCTAATAAAGGCCAAAGATGAAAAAATTTAACCAACAAAATCAAGCACAATAGTATTTAATTATAACCCAGAGAATAAAATAAAGAAATCAGTGTAGGAGAACAGAAAATATTCCTTACACAGGAATGTACAGGGAATAGAGCCACCCTTCTTCATCCCATAGCAGACACTTCTGGGGCCATCCGAGTGATGGGTTCTGGGCTGGGCTAGGACAGGCTCCCATGGAGCTCACAGCCTGCAGTGGGAGTGACAGCCATCTCGGGCATCCAGTCCCCTCAAGCAGGGGCACCCCTCCAGTTCTCCTTGCCTCTCTCTGGGCCCTCTCAGCCACCCCAGTGAGTCACCATATTTTTTTGCGTGAGTTCCCTTTCAGTAAATTGAGATAGAGATTACTTGAAATAAAATGCAACCATTTTAAGTGGAGCGTTTGATGGGTTTTGTTAAATGTATGTTTCTGTGCAGTCACCACCCTCCGCAAAATAAAAAAACATTTCCAGCACTCCAGAGAGCTTCCTCCTGCCTCCACCCCAGGTTACCACTGGTCTGATTTCGGTCACCATAGCTGAGTTTCACATGTTCTAGAAATTCATAAAAATAGAATCATACAGCATGTACCCTTTCGAGCCTGGCTTCTTTCATTCAACATAATGTCTGCAAAATGCATCCCTGTTGTTGCACCTGTCAATGGTTTATTCCTTCTTCATGCTGAGAAGTATTCCAGCGAAGGGATGCCCCACAGTTAGTTTATCCTCTCAGGTGTAATGAGCGACTGGAGTTGTGCAGTTTGAGCTATTAAAAATAGAGCCTCAGGAGGCCTGGGTGGCTCAGTCGTTAAGCGTCTGCCTTTGGCTCAGGTCATGATCCCAGCGACCTGGGATCAAGTCCCCCATAGGGCTTTTGCTCAGCTTGAAGCCTGCTTCTCCTTCTGCCCCTCCCCCCGCTCATGCTCTCATGTGCTCTCTCTCTCTGATAAATAAATAAATAAAATCTTAAAAAATAATTAAAAATAAATTAAAAATAAAAATAGAGCCGCTGTGGATGTTCAAGTCCAAACCTTTGCAAAGACAGGTGCTTTCATTTCTCTTGGGGAAATACCTACAGATAAAATGTCTGGGTCACACAGTATACTTCTGTCTAATATTTTAGGAAACTGCCAAGCTGTCTTCCGCAGTGGAGGTCATCACTTCCAGCCCCAACAGGGGTGTATGAGAGTTCCAGTTGCTCCACATCCCCCCCCCAGCACTTGAATGGTAGAGTCCCCTTTTATGAAGCCATTTTAATAGGTGTAAAATATCTCGGCGCGTGTGGGTGGCTCAGTTGGTTAAGCAACTGCCTTCCGCTCCCGTCATGATCCTGGAGTCCCGGGATTGAGTCCCACATTGGGCTCCCTGCTCAGCGGGCAGTCTGCTTCTCCCTCTGACCCTCCCCCCTCTCATGCTCTCTCTCTTTCTCATTCTCTCTCTCTCAAATAAATAAAATCTTTTTTAAAAATTTAAAAAGATAGTTTCTCATTGTGGCTCTAATTTGCATTCCCATATGTCTAATGATATTGAATATAGTTTCGAGTGCTTACTGGACAATCATATATCTTCTTTGGACTGTTCAAAACTTTGGCCAATTAAAAAAGTTGCGTTGTTTTCTACTTACTGAGTTACAGTTTTGAGCCAAATTAACACTGATCGATATCAGGTTGTCCTTGTTCTAACCCTCACCTGTCCTCCTCCCAGGGGATCCAGAGTAAGATCCAAACACCTGGGTCTGGTTCTCTACCATCTGTCTCCTCCCCGCTAGCCCTTTGTTCAGTCCTTTCTTCCACAAAGGCTCCCGGCAACCCTCTGAACCAGCCATAACCAGGCAGACAACTATTACCAAGAATCATCTTGTTCACGATTCTCTGGACACACTATTGACCCACTCCCCACAAATTAAGCTGATGCATCCTTGCATCCTGCAAATGCAATCTTTCTAGCACTGCTGTTGAATGAACAAATAAATGAGTGAACGAATGCCTCTTACCTGGCAGGAGAGGCCATCGAATTCTTCTTTGAGGAAGTGACACTGGGATGATCACAGAGTAAAGAGAAGTTCATCGGATAACCAGGTTGGAGAAGAGCATCCAGGTAGCAGGGTCAGCATGCACAAAGGCCCTGGAGTGGGGAGAGCATGGTTTGTTCAAGACACTGTAAGAGGGTCTATGAGTGGAGGAGCCAGGGAGCAGAACACACCAAGGGATTATGTTTTTAGTCTCTCTACCAAGACTCCGAGCAAGATGGGAATCTCCGAAGGTTTGGGGGATAAGGGAAATGCAGGTGATCCTGACTGAGCATTTTAGCATCCTTCTGGCTGCCAAGAGAGGAAGCAGAGAGGCCTCTTAAAGACACCCTCACAGCAGTCCAGGGAGCAGGCAGGAGTACTCTGGGGCCTCGTGGAGGCTGGTGGTGGTGAGAAGTGAAGAGACAAAGAAAGCTTTAGGAGGTGAACATGTGCCGGCCTTGGTGATGGACTGATGGTGAGGGTGAAGGAGAACAAGGACAGCCCCGGGTCTCAGATCTTGGGGTACAAGGATGGATGGCGGTGCCCTTCATGGGGGCCCAGGAGCCAATGGGAGTCCCCGGAGTATGAATGGGGAGAGGGAGCAGAAGGAAGGCTGGGGCGGCCAGTACAGGAGGCCGGGCCGGCCAAAGATGGGAGGGGTGGCCAGGGGAGAAAGAGGGAGTGGGTTGGGGAGCTGACAGCTCGCTCAAAAGCGCAGGAGGACGAGACAGGGGTCTTGCCGTTTGGGCGCCTAGGTTCCTGGGTCCCAGACACAGCGCAGGGACACGGGCAGGAAGCTAGACGACGCAGCGAGGGTACACAACCCTTCAGAGCACGCAGAGAAGGCTGGAAGCCCCGACGGGGCGGTCAGGGGCAGCAAAAAGAAGGTCTCGGAGCGCCGGGCCGGGGCTGAGGGGAGAGTGCGCGTGGGTGTGAGGGGGCCCCACGCCAGCTCGGCGGACAGTCCCGCCCGGCGGGGCCCGGAGCAGCTCGGGCAGCCAGGGTCCGAGCGGAGGACGGGAGGAGGGGGAAGGCGAGCGGAAGAAGCGAGCGGGGCAGCGGGGGAGCCGGAGACAGCGAGGAAGGGAGGAGGGGACGGGGCAGGAGGGGCGGGGCGGGGGCGGGGCGGCGGGGGGATGCGCCCCCGCTCTCGAGTCTCGCCTTTTCTCCTTCCGCACAGCCCGGGTTTCCGCTTCCCTCCCGGGCGCGGGGTGAGGGAGCGGGGCCGCGCCTCGGTCCCTGCCGCCGCCGCCATGTGGCCCCCAGACCAGGAGCCCGACCCGGAGCCCGGCCCGGCCCCGGCGCGCGCCGGCCGCTCTGCGCCCGGCGCGGCGATGCCCGGGCTCCGCGCCCTCCTGCCGGCGCGCGCCTTCCTCTGCTCGCTCAAAGGCCGCCTCCTGCTGGCCGAGTCGGTGAGTGCGGCGCGGGGCCGGGGGCCGGGGCGGCGGAGGCGCCGTCGGGACGCCCGGGACCGCCGAGCCCTCGGAGCCGCGGGAGCCGCCGAAAGCGGGCGGAGCTGGGCGCACTTCCCCAGGCGTCGGGTGGCGCCGAAGCTCAGCGCGCGAAGCAGAGGCGAGGCGGGGCTCG
Source organism: Mirounga leonina (assembly GCF_011800145.1). Taxonomy (NCBI): domain Eukaryota; kingdom Metazoa; phylum Chordata; class Mammalia; order Carnivora; family Phocidae; genus Mirounga; species Mirounga leonina. The sequence continues at coordinate 19,037,056 of NW_023270469.1, read as the reverse complement.
AACCCAGGCCCTCGGGGCTCCCTAACCCAGCGTGGGGGGCCGGTCGGGACGCCTGGGGCCGCGGCCCGATGACGCGGCGGCCGGGCCCCTGGGAGCTCAGCCCGACGCTGTGTGACCCCGGGCGCCTCCGCCCTCTCCGGGCCCCCGGAACGGGCTGCAGCCCCACATCCTCTGGCCTCCGTCGCGGGCACTCGGCTCCGCAAACCCTCCCGCCATCCCCGGCTGCGCCCCGGGAGGAATCAGCCCGCTCGGCGCTTCACGACGCGCGGATCGGGGCCGGGGTCGGCTCTCCGCGCCCTTGCCCGCTTTCCTGGGCGCAGGGAGGGCTGGCCGGGCCTCGAGCTGCGGGGCGGAGGCCGGGGTGGACTCCGGCCAGCCAAGACGGGGAACAGCGGGAAGTGGGAAGGGGACCCCCGGGATTGGGTGAGGCCGGGGCCGCACAGTGCGGGGCGCGGAGGCAGACCCCTCCCCCCGGGTGCAGGGGGCGGGAGCCCAGCGGGGGTGACTTCATCCCCCTCATGCCCCCCTCGCTCGGATCCAGCCGCCCCGCCCCCGCCGAGCTCCTTCCTCCTGCCCGCAACCCCCACCCCGGCCCGTCAGGCCTTTGTCTTGGGGACACTACGAAAACTCCTGCACTATCCGCGGGTGGGGCGGGGGCTTGGTGCTGGGCCTCCGTGCAGGGAAGGGGACGAAGTGGCCGGACGCAGGGGAGGTGAGATAAGGAACAGCTCTTGTTACTTAGATCTCTGGCAGTTTGGCAGTCCCTGTCGTTATTCCCACTTTGCAGACAAGAAAGCTGAGGCCAGGGCATCTAGGGAATTTAACAGGTGGGTCACTTGCGGGCCAGGTGACAGCAAGGCTGAGTGGAGGTCAGAGGAAGGAAGCTTCTGCCCCACACCTCTCCTTCGTACTGCCCGGGCAGATGGCAGGAGGCCATCCTGGCACTTCTTCTGCCCCTGGGGTCAGCCCGGAGGTCACCAGCCCAGCTCCCAAGTGAGGCACCAGGACCCAGGACTCAGCCCACACTCCAGGAAGTCGCCTGTGGTTGGCCACCCCAGCCCCACCCTGGAGACAGATGAGAGCCCCTTTTGCACAGAAGCCTTAAATCCACAGGCCAGTGAGGGAAGCCAACCCCAACCCCACTCAGCCCACCTTATAGGGGAGGCCCTTGGTGTAGCTGATCTAGGAGGATGAAGAAGTAGGGAGGAACAGGTTAGGGTTGATCACAAGGGGAGCCCCTCTGGCCACTCTTCCCTCCCTCTGGTCCCCTCTGGCTGCCTCCAGGCCCAAACAAGTGGGGAGGCTGACCGGGACGGGAAAGGGGAGGAAGTAGCCACCAGGAATCAGGGAATAAGGAAACAGGAGTGGAGAGGGGGTTCCCCAGAATCTGACTTTGGGGGCCGGTGGACAGGAAGGGGAGGGACCATGACAGCCTTCCCAGGAGGACGTACAGCAGGAGCTAGGGACAGGGCTGGGTCAGGGCCCCCTGGCCTTGCTTTCCTGGGAGGCCCCTCTCTGTGCCTTAATTTTACATCTGTTCAAATTGAACTCGGCTAATTTCCGGGCCATGGTCAAGGCAAATTTGGGTGCCCTGGGGACTCCCTGGGATCTCTGCAGCTCATCTGTCTGAAGCAGCCACAGCATTTCCTGTGGGGCCTCTGGGTGTCCCTACAGGGCCCCCTGGGCCCCACTCCAAGCTACTCAGCCGTGGACAGGTTCAAACCCGCCCAGCCATAGTGACAGGCCAGATAAAGGCCAGCTCCCATAGGGCAGGGTTGCTTAGGAACTAGAGCTGTGTGGCCAGCCAGCCCTGGGTTCAAGTTTTGATGCCTTGTTATTAGCTGCATGACACTGAGCAACTCACTTCACCTGTGAAGTGTCCGCACCTCAGTCTTCTGATCTGTGAGGTGGGCTGTGAGCAGCACCAGTGCCTGGGTGGTTGCGAGGATTCTGCAAGCCTCAGGCCCTGGCCCGGGAAACAGCCCCTCATCTTGGTCTGCCCTGCCCTGCAGGGCACACGGTCTGCAGAACTAGCCAGGGACCTCAGCGTCTCCTGGCATCAGTCCCCACCCACGGCGTGTGGGCAGGGCTGCGGAGAACTCTGATCCTTGTTCCTTAGCGTGGCCTGCCCTTTGCACAAAGGCTGGGTGGATGATGCAGCAGGGCCTGAAGTGTCAGGCCAACACTCCCCCTCCTGGAGGGTTTTTTCTTCGTATGAATTGGCAAACAGAAAACCCGAAGAGTTCTACCCTCAGCGCCCGTATACCCACCGCCCAGATTGTACAGTTGTTACCCTGTTGTCAGATTTCCTTTATCACATATCTCATCCATCTGTCTGGCCACCAATTAGTTTCTGATGCGGAATAAATTACGTGCATCAGTACATTTCGACTCTGAACACTTCAGCATGCATATCATTAACTGAATTCAAGGTTTGTGTATTGGTTTTCAGCTAAAAGTCACATTCTTGGGAGTTGGGTGTAATTTTTTGAAATGGTTTCTGCTTTGTGAGCTGCCTTAGAGACTGCTTAGGTTTGATTTGCCCTGTTGGGCACCATCTGAGTTGGGTGGATCCTGCCATAGAGCCTGCTGGGGTGGGGGGCGAGGTGAGCAGCAGGCTACGTGGACGTAGCCTCCTGGGGGGCTAGACCCATGTGGGAAGCTGGGCTTCCTGATTGGGTCCTGGCAGGGTGCTGGCACGGGATCAGGGTGCAGAGCCGTGCCCAGAGGCATTGGGGCAGCGCGGGTGTGGGCCAGGGCCCCATAACGGGGTTCTAATGCTGGCAGCTGCAGGACTGTGGGCAGGTGGCCTCCCCTGCTGGAGCGTCTTCTGTGCTTGGCTGCAGAGCCCTGGGCCGGGGGTTGTGCAAAGGTTCTGACTTTACCTTCCCGCACCTCCAGGGTCTCTCGTTCATCACCTTTGTCTGCTATGTGGCATCCTCTGCATCCGCCTTCCTCGCAGCGCCTCTGCTGGAGTTCCTGCTGGCCCTCTACTTCCTCTTTGCCGATGCCATGCAGCTGAATGACAAGTGGCAGGGCTTGTGCTGGCCCATGATGGTGAGGGCTGGGCCCCAGGAGGAAGGGGCTGGCTGCATTTCGGCCCTCACCCTTTCTTCAGTGCGCTGGTTGGTTGGAGCCAGGACCCTCCACCCGGCAGCCATGTGACCCAGAGCCGTTGCCTTACCTCCGGGAGCTCTCTGGGTGAGGCGGGGAAGCCCCGCTGGCATCCTGGCCCCTGGCCACCAGGTGGCGCTGGTGCTCCCAGCTGGGCCTGCCGGAATGAGCCTCAGCCGCAGGAATTCAAGCCATTTCCACAAGGGCAGGACAGGTTAACTGAGGACTTGCAGGGCTTACCCAGACCTCAGCTGTCTGGCAACTTGCTTAGGCAGTCACCTGGGAGGCCTCAGAGCCCCACCTCAAACTTTGCTGTTTGAGAAGGGACAGAAAGGCTGCGATTGCACCCTGGTCTCTTGACTTCATATCCAATATGCTTCCTGCTGGGCTGCACCCTGTGTCCCCATTTTAGGGACAGGTGAGCAGAAACCATGATACATAAATGGATCTGCCACAAGTATGTGGCTCAGTGAGGCCCAGGGCCAGATCTCCCCACTGGAGAGCCAGCAGGGAGCAGGTGACCAGGTTTCCAACGTCTTTCTCACCAAATGGGATCTGTATGTGGGCCCGGCCGGAGGGCAAGCTGCAGCCTGGCCCACATCCTGTTGTCCACCGGGCAGGGGACAGCCAGCTGGACCGGGAACAGGGCAGCCTCCAGGGGCACCTGGGCAGGGGCAGGAATGGGGGTGGGAGAAGGACCAGGGAGTGCAAGGCGGGGCCAGGACAGGGCGGGAGCCCCACGGATGCCGGACCTGCGGGCGCCTGGTGTGTGTCCAGCCTTCGGGGCCCATCATCCCCTGGGAACAGTGGGTTCCAGCCCCATTCCTGCCGCCTGGTGCCCTTCTGAGTCCCTGCCCCGGTCTGGGCTCCCAGTTGTACTGCACTCCTGGGAGCCCAGGGCGGTGACCACGCCCACCTCCCCCCAGGACTTCCTGCGCTGTGTCACAGCAGCGCTCATCTACTTTGCCATCTCCATCACAGCTGTCGCCAAGTACTCGGACGGGGCTTCCAAAGCAGCTGGGGTGAGTAGCCACCCTAGCCCTGGAAGAGGTTGCCCAGCAGTGCCCCCCTCAAGCTCACCCCACCCCTGATGGAGCCCCAGATACCCCTTGGACACTCAATGTCTGGGGCACAGCCTGTCCCCACAGAGGCCCCTTGGGTTTTCACGTGGATCTCAGCGATTCCAAAGTCTTCTTATTGGAGATTTAATCTGCCCTGAGTTTTGAAGGCTGTTTGCCCAACCAAGGTAACAGCTCATTTTCCTACTTGTCGGTACCGGGACGGGTCTGTGTTTGCCAATCCGAGCTACTTATCCGAGCTGATTGAGCGGGGCGGCAGCTTCTCCGCTTCTCCTGGGCTCTCGGACCAGGGACTCCCAGCTCCTGATGATGGGTCCCATCCACCCTGTTCCCTATCCCACAGGTGTTTGGCTTCTTTGCCACCATCGTGTTTGCAATCGATTTCTACCTGATCTTTAATGACGTGGCCAAATTCCTCAAGCAAGGGGACTCTGCAGAAGAGAACACAGCCGACAAGGCAGAAGGTGGGTGGCCCCCCTGTGGGTTTTCACCTGGGAACCCAGCTTCTCAACCCAGGACTGTTGCTGGGGACCCTGCTCTCCCTTAGGGATACTTGGCCAGTTTGAGACTGGAGGAGCATTTCCTCTCTCCCCATATGGGCAGGAAGTGTGTTCACAGCCTGGTTCTCCTATCCCTTCATGGGGCACTGATCATAAAGCAGGCTGGCTCCGCAGGGCCTCTGCCTTTCCAGGAAAGGCATGCTGAGGGCCTTTTCCTCGGTGAGACCTTTCATGATGAGCCCGGGCTGCTGAGCGGCCACCTGCCCTGAAACCCACCCCCCTGCCCAGTTTCACCGGCCCGTTGCTCAGGGGCCAGAGAACCAGGCTCTCCTTATCCGCAGCACTCGGGCAAGCTCTGCAGAAAGCATCCCTCTGCTAAAAATATGTGAGACTCCTCTCATCCCATCCTGTACTTCAGCCACTCCTAGGTTCAGTGTCCCTAGACATTTTCCTTAGGCCTTTGGGACCTGCTACCAGTTGCCTGCCCTGGGTGCTCCTAGCCCATCACCCCAGTGAACAAGTAGGAAGCGTCAGTGGAGACGTGTGTTTGAGTATTGTGGGCTTTGACACTTGGAGATATATGTATGATGATTTTTTTTTTTTTTTGCTGTAAAATGATTCCTGGCTTGTGTTAGAATGAATACAGCAAACCCACAAAATCATACAGGGCTAGGGAGTCAGGTTTGTGGAGGCTCTCGGAGCTCATCCATGACCCGGCAACAGTGTGAGGACAGACTGGGGTTCAAAGAGACCGAGGCTGGCCAGGGAAGGGGTGTCCCTCCCTGAAAATAGCAACTGGCACTGGGGCTGAGGCAGGAGGGTTAGCAACTTGGGTGTCTTTCCTTCCTGGAATGGGGGGGGCGTTCCAGAAGGCTCTAGAGAGTACTCTTCGGTATTGGATTTCTAGGAGCCCTTGAGTCATACCTTAGATAGGCCCTTGACGTCATAAAATGGTTCTGATCACCATATAATATTAGGATTGGGGGCAAGGGGGATTGAAACTATAAGTTGGTTAAAAGAAAGCTTCCTGATTTTCTAGTATATTTTACTTTCTTGTGCCTGAAAATAGCTGTCCTCACCTTGCCCTGCTGAATTGCAGGGTAGGGTTGAATTTGGGGTGCAGATATATCACGCTAACACCCCAGGTGAGAACGGCCCGGGGCGACTCTGGAGGGGCATGTGGGCTCCCCGCTGCATGCGCCCCGCCCTGGAGGGGACGGCAGCTGCCCCTGCAGGGGCCCAGGCCCGGGGCCAGTCCTCACACCAAGCTGACGCCAGCAACAGTCGGAAACCCAGCCAGTCTCCCCCAGAAACAGCTTCCCGGCACCTCTGGCCTGGACACTCCGGCCAAGCGTCCCCCTTGCTTCGCTTTCAGAAGAGCATTCCGACTCCGAGTCGGACTGAAGGCCTGCCCCGCCCCGGCAGCCCGAGCCGCGCGGGCCCCCGCTGCTGCACCTCGGGACCGGGCGGCCGACCGGCCAGGGCACCGCGCGTGTTGCGAGAGCAGCGCCGACCTCTCCAGCGCCAGCGGGAGCTGCTGACGAGCTGGCCTCCTCAGGGCCCCAGGGTGACACGCCAAGCCCGGCACCCTCGGCCGAGCACCGTCTAACCGCCGCGCACGCGGGGGCATCGTGACTATTCCGCCACGTCTCCTCGTTTCTGCCCCACAGACCTTAAGCCTTGTAACCTCTCTGCCAAAAATAAGCACAAGGGGACAGAGCTGACGGAGCCTTGTTACCTCCGTCACAGGAAGCATTTCATGCTGGGGGGCGGGTGGGGGTAGGACCGAAGCCACCACAGGGCCCACCTGCTAGGCCCCAGGGATTTTTGCCTGCATTTGGTGTCCCACTCATGCGAGGCACTTTGTCGAGAATGATCCTTCCAAGATTCTCTTGTTCAAGGAACACCAGAACCCTCTTCATTTTTGAAGCAGGGAGAAAACCGACCTTTGCTCTCATCCAGGAGCGAGCAGGTCAGGGTGCCTGTTATGGGGAGCCACGTCTTCTCCGGGTGGTATGACAGTTGTACCAGGTCCAAAAGGTCAAGGGTACCTAACCGTGAAGTAACTGACAGCGTTCTGGGGGGCTGGGCAGGCCCAGCCGATCCCTCTTTCCTGGGGGCCCAGGAGCAGGCGAGGGGCTCTCGGGCACTCAGGATGACAGGTTTCTCGACACCTGACTGCCTCTCGAGAGGGGAGCTGTGCCTTCTGTGTTGACCTAGAGACATGTGCTGCGTGTGTATGTTCAATGGGATTTTGTAACTTTATGTAATTTTTTTTTTTTTACACAAAAGTAGCTTTTTAAATGGCATTTCCTCTGACCCAAGAAGCCTCATGAATGAGCCAGATCTGGACCCGTGTCTTGGGCATTTGTAACCTTTGTTCTTCTCTTGCATGTGAAAAAAGCCTTAATGGATTAAAGCAGACTGACTGCGTGCTTGGAGTGTATGTTTGAAAACCCCTCCACCACCCAGAGCAGTGCGGGCACGTGTCCCGTCCGGCACAGACGGGGCCTGCCGCCGGTGAGCCCTGACGGCTCCGGGTTTCAGCAGCAGCGCGCATCTGCTCCACACCAGGACCCCACGCGTCTGACACATGTGCTCTCCCACACTCCTCACACAATCCTGGCTCGCAGTCCAGGAAACTAACAGAAGGTTCAGGAACTTGCCCAGGTTCACCAGAGCCCCTTGGAGGGGGCCCCGGGCTCTCTCACTTATGCGTCAGGGTAACGACCCAGGCACCTCTGAGGTGGCCCGAACCTGGGGCTCTTGTGGTTTGGAAACTGGTTGCATGAGAGACCTCGGAGTCGAAGCCTGGGAGGACCCTGGGTCGGCATTTGGCCCAGGCATTCTGCCCCAACTTTTGCACACGTTCGAAAACCTGTCTGAAAGTTGAGCGTGCAGATGCCGAGAGGGGTACACGGCGGGCGTTTCTGCTCCTCCTTGCCTGCCCAGCTGAGCCAGCCAAACTGCCTGTCCACACCCATCCCGTGGCCTCTCTCGTGGACACGGACTTTGTTCAGCCTCCACCTCCCAGGCCTGTTTCGGGAATGGGGTCCACACCTTTGAAGGGACAGAAGGGAAGTCAGAGGACAGAGACAATACCGCTTTTACGTGTCCATTTATTAAACAAAAACTCCTTCATGACGATTTAATACAATATTTATTAGCGATTAGTGTTGAGAAAATTATTTCCCTCTACATACAAAAATACAGATTTGAACACTATGAAAACGATCAGGACAAGTACCATGAAAAATAGGTCCTTCAAAAGAAATAAGGGGGCAAAATCGAGGGCAATGTGAGGCCCCTATCTGCTGTCGGACAAGCCACCAGGGGCAAAGACTTTGGGGCCCCGAAACCACTCCACATGGATAGAGTCAAACCCACGAGCCAGGGTTCGAGAAGCCAGGAGACCCACCAACAGCATAAACCAACGTGTGCCAAATGGGCATCACCTCAGAATGCCCCACAGCTGTGTCCAAACCAGTAAAGGAAATAGACTTTTAAGAAGCAAAATGTGATAGTTATTAAATTAACATTGCCCCCCAAAGTGCCACCAGGCCAAGTAACAATGAATAATCGTATTAGAGTTATTAGCCATCTGACTTGACTTCCTTTGTTAAAATAATTACATATTCTGACCCTTCAAAAGGACAAAAAAGAAGCTACAACCGTTATGTTTCAATAAACCCATTCCTTCATGTTGCAACGACTCAGCTAGTTTACTCGAGATTTTTCTTGACCGGACAGAACCCGAGTCCTACGGGGGTGGGAAAGCCGAAGGAGCAGCTGGAGTGCTAGCCGAGTCCCGATTTCATCAAGCTCCTCATAGCAGGGCATCTATTTTGTCCAGGCAGAAAACTGGAAAGGGCCACCGAACCCCCCCGGCGCATCCATAAACCAACGTGAGGTCCCAGGAGAGGGCCGGCCGGCGGAGGCCACCGGGGCAGCCTGTCTCCCGCGGGCAGAGCGGGAGGGGGGGCCTGAGCCGGTCCGGGAGGACACCAGGCCCGAGAAGGCCCTCGGCCTCACCAGCCCGGTAATAAACGGGGCTCTTCGCCGTTGCCGACCCAAAGCGGGGAAGTCAGAGCACTGCGGGTATCTATTCTTTTTTATGAAACCACTTTCCTCTTTCTGTTTGAGGTGAGGAGTTGCTCGCTGTAACTGACCAAGTAGTTTAAAAATGCCAAATGCAGTTATACTGATTAATAATTATTTCACAGAAATATACTCTTACTCTCAGACTGTTGAAATAAGCAGAAACAAGTCGTTGGGGAGAGAAAGCAGCAGAGAGGAGACAGGAATAGCCAAGGTGGGGTGGTTTTTTTTTTTCTTTTTCAAAATACGTAACGAAGTTTAAAGGGATAATGGCCAAACCTCAAAACCATCATTGCTAAAAGCAATATTAAAAGGACACAATCGAAAATCATGCTACAAAAATAGTGTCATCTGGTTTAACTAAATGTACATCTTTTTTTCAATTCCATGATTGACAAGTGTTTATGTGACTGACACACGGAAGGCACCGAAGGTGAAGCGATTATTATTTGTCTTAAAATATACAAAGACAGAATTATCTACTTTGGGGAAAAAAAAAAACATACAGTCATACCTGTAATAAATAGTTAAGTGTTTTTGCCACGGGTTCCTGAACCCCTACAAACTTCAACATATACAAATAGTTTCAATCCCTACATTCTCTTCGAGGGAACCACATCAAAATCAAGTTATTAAAAGCACTGGTTTTATCCACATACATCAGTTTCATCATGAGGCAGGATTGGAAAACTCATTTTGGGTTACAGAGTGAACCCGCCGGAAGTAGGCAGCCCCTGTGTGGGTCTGGGCCAGCTTGGGGGTCCATCCAGGCCTCCCGCTCTCGTCTTCCCCCGGGGAGCCGGCCCTCCCCCAGCCTTGGACCAGTCAGTTCTCCCTTTAACCCCTAATGATTTGCCTTCCTCGCTTCTGCAGGGGAACAGAGTCTCAAAACTTGCAAAACCGATTCTGGAAAAGGCAGGAAAGCAAAACGGCCCGCAGAGGGAGGCAGCCATCAGTTAGACCTGGCCCTGACTGGCATGGACACCAGGCCCCTACACTGTTCTTATTCCCTGGTAAAGCGGGGTGCTTCCTACTGGGGTTTAGCAGTGTCCTCCAAAGACAACTCAGATTTGACAGGTTCAGACTATTACCAAGTCCCATACAAACTATCCCCTGAAACAACTGTGTCACATCTTCTCTCCTCTGAGGCATAATTAGGAAAAGAAACTTCGGGCCTCGCCCTAATCCCATCAACAAAGCTGATTAAGGTCATTTGAGACAAGTTCCACTAGAACCATAAAAGTTCTGATAGTTCAGTACAGTCCAGGCTATTAACCCCTTAATGAAGGCTCTCTGGCCTTTGTGTACAATGCATCCCAAAGAAAACATGCCACTCCCAGCTGTCTAATAAGCAAGTCACCTGAATTAAAGTCTTGGCATAAAAATGTGGACAACAAACTAACCCTATGAAAAAGATGCACTATTAAAGGATCCATAATCTAAATTTTACTCTAGGCAAGTTGCCAGTGATTCAAGTTCAGTGGGCCTGTAGGTAACTTTTTTCTGTACTATTTATGGAATAAGAAAAACTAGAAAGGGGGAGAAAAAATCCCCAAGGTTGAGAAATGACATCCAATGGAATAAAAATATAATCTAGACCAAAGAAGGGAAAACATGTCAGGACCCATTCCTCTGTTTCAAGCCTAAGAGTGTATAAATGCCATTTACTGGTATAAGGAAAAGTCAAATGGAACATTCATTTTCAGAAAAAAATTCCAGATCTAACAGATACTGAGGGTGTTTTCTGTCAGAGGTGGTTTCTAAACAAAAGCAATGTACAGGGTCAAATATTTTTTTTTTCCAGGGTCAAATATTTCAAATTACCTTTTCAACCAGACAGTTCTTATGATCTCAGTAATATCTGCTGAGAAGAGAGGAAACAAGATTTTATAAAAAGTCAGGAAGGTTTGCAAAGCTCAAGGCAGGCAGCGTTAGGCCTGCATCCTCTCTAGGCACCCAAACCAGAATCTGAGTCACCCTGTCCAGACTCAACAAGACACCAAGAGCCCATCCAGAGCTCCAAGGCAGACTGGTCCCAACATCCAGCTTTTGTTCTCAGGCTGATTCCAAACACAAGACCTCATTTTTTCCAAAGCTAGAGGATAGGAAGGTAGTTCACCAAGTACATTTTTTCAAAATGTCCTGGGTCAGTCACCATGTGTGGTGTGATGAAGGGCCCCCCAGGACACAGTCTGGGTGCAGAGCCCCTCCCTCCCCTCAGCTCCCAGACCTGCCCCTGCCCCCACCTCTTCAGCCTGTCGCCCAGCTGGTCCTTAGAGTGGGTGCTGATAAGGTAAGAAAGACCTGAAGACAGAAGCCCCGGGTTCTGCAAAGTTCACTAGGAACTAAAAAAGCATCTGGGGACCTCACAAACCAATGGCAGTCCCAGGGGCAAGAAGCAACTTTTTATTTTGCTAGAGAGAATCAATGAGCAGTAGCCTTCAGCCTAGAAAGTGCTTTTTTTTTGTTGTTCCTGCCTTTTGCTACCCGTTTAATGTCATTATTTTCCTATAAACAAGATATGGAGAAAATGACAAGCAGTGGCAAGATGACTTCATGGTTGCTTGGTTTTGGACATGGAGGCACAATGGGGACCACTTAAATCATCACTGCCTTCCAGAATCACTGAACTGGCCACACGTTGCCTCCACACACTATCCATCTGTTAAGGCCAGTTCTGAGAACCCACAGAAAATCTTGCACAGCCAGAGATCAGAACTCGGTCCACCTCTTAAACACATGGAGGGGTGAGGAATTTCTTCCCAAAGAGCACATGAATGTTGACAAGAGAAGGTGAGCTGGGGCCACACATAGGACGTGACACACCGAGGCGTTATTCCAGGCTTACTGGGTGCAAGAATTCACACACGTGTGCAGACAAGAGTCAGTGCTTCCTCTCCCCGAGGGACTGCCTGTGGCTTAAGTAAAGTCTCAGTCACTAAGAGAGCCCCACAGAAAGGCAGATGAAACTGCAAACTTCAAGCGAGTAGACATGTTTTCAACGGAGTCAAAAGCTCTCACCAGAAGCATCCAACACATCGGACTGACTTCACGCCTACCCACGGGCAAGAGCGTCCCTGCCAGGCGACTGTCGCGGTGCCCTGAGGGCTGGGGCTGGGGTCCCCCCACTCCCCGCCACCGGCACACTGGCACTTGCAGTTCAGCTTGCCGAGGCAGACGAGGCCTGGGGACTGGACAGGCTGCTCCATCCCTGCCTTTTGGTAGGCAAAGGTCATCTCTCTTGGGTAAGTGTTGCTGCACAGAGTAAAAATCTAAAATAAAATACATCGAACTTCTCCGGTGAGATTTTAATCTGTGACTGCCTTCGTCCTTCCCTGGCTTTCTGTGAGGCCAACGAGTGTCTCTGGGCCTCCGTGACTGTCCTCTCTCTGTTTGCAAGGGGAAGACCTCTCCCTCCAATGCCTTCAGCAGTGCGAAAGGATTCAGGAGACTCGGAGGGAAAAAAAATACCACATCAACCAAATCAGTGCCAAGATCAACTTTCTCTGAAGACGTCAGCGTTTGCATCCATCTCAAACCACCCCAGAGGTTCCACCAAATGCTTGTGGGTTTCAACCATACAGTGTCCAGGAACAAATTCCAATTTACACAGCAACTGCAGTTCCCATCAAGTCTGGCACCCACTATGAATGCCAGCATCATCCTACCAGAAAATTGAGAAACACTAAGATTGCCTCAGCCTCAAAATGCCCCAAACCATATGCATGTGGTCCATATTGGAACTATTAAATGCACAAATAAGCTTCCTTCGATTTGCAAAAAAAAAAAAAAAAAAGTCCTGGTAAGCCCCCCGCTAAATCTAGATTGTCCTGTTTGTACACAGAGGCAACACAAGGCAAATGCAAGCGTCGTCACACTCGCCCTAGACAGCCAAATTCCCTCCACGAGCACTCACGTCACACGAATGTCACCGGGTCACCTGGGTTAGAGAGCTAGGAGCGGGCCTGGCCGCTGCTGGTTGTCCTGGGAGCTAATTAAATATAAAGAAATATATTTACAAAAACCATGGGGGAGCCTCATGGCACAAAGGATATTAAATAGTTACAGGGACATAAATAATTCCAAAGATTCTACACTACGATGCAAACTGACTATAAGTCCCTCTGTGGCACAACGTGCCATCACTTTTTATCACCTGTAAGCATTTATAGTTTCGATGGGCTTCAGAACCCTTTCTTGCAGCTTTCAACACGTCCTCAGGAGACCAACAGGCCCTTTTTCACCAGATGATAAACTGACTTTATTGCAGTGACTTGGGAAAACTTGGGCAACGATCCTGCCTGAGTGGTATTGTTTTTTTCGATCTCACTTCAAAGGCGGCTTTTTATTGAGGCCAAGTAACATGATTCCCAACAGATTTCTGATAAAGTTCAGGGTGGTCCTTCCAAGTGGGCCCTGCTGAATGCAAGGCTGAGTCTTCGTGACCCTGTTTCTAATTGGAACTCTCAGAGGGAGATGAGCCCATTTTTGACGATGCAGACACACTCAACAAATGCAAAATAAATACACAAAATGAACAGATAAAATCCAGATGTCCTAATCTCCTCCGAAGTCACTACATCTACTAAGTTCAAAGTCTGCGACGCATGACTGGCACAGCCTCACAACACACACGGGCAGGGGGCTCGATTGGACCCGGGTGGGAGCAGGGGGTCTGCACGGGCAGCCCGCCGCCCAGGACGCAGACGAGCTCGCACGTATGACCCAGGCCGCTGCCCCGGAAAGGAGCCGCAGAATTCGGATCGTACCGGGTGGCCGGTCCAGGGGGCTCACCGCTCGCCCCGACCCTTCAGCCATGGAACTGCAGGCCGAGCAGGGGGACCTGCACTGGGAAATCAGATGCGCTGGACGCCTTCTCACACGCGCTGGGCCCCCCACCGGCCGGCACACTCACGTTCGCTCCCCCTTACACGGCGCCCTCCACCGCTGCCGTCGGTCACCGCTAGGTGAGGTCCCGGGGGCTCTCCCCGGGCTGCACACTCGTCCCCCGAGCAGGCCGGGTCTCCTCCCGGGGGGACGGCTAACCGCAGACTAGTAGAGCGGGAAGGAGGTTTGTAAACATTAACAACAGTTCAGAGAGGGAAAACCCGACAAGGTAAAACAATTTTTCCGTGAAAGATACAATTAGTCTCCAACAGGAAAAATACAAAGGACAAAAAACACTACAGCATCAGAGGGGCTCGCTGAACACTCACCACATAACCTTCACTTTCTCAAGAATCCATTCGAAACCTGACGTAACTAGAATTTTTCCCAACAACTTCCGAGATCAGCGTCCACAGTGCGGACCCTGAGGCACAAAAGCCAGAGCCTACGCCTTCTGAAACATCAGAGAAAGGATGTGTCGTGGTGGAAATTCAAGTATTTTCAAATCCTAGACAAACCTACTCAGAATCACTTCACAACTGTCGTCAGGCATTCAAAAATTAGCACACATCCCTAAAACAGAGGTGGGTCCCCACCTGTGGTCCATGAAGCCAGCAAATGGGCAAGCATTCTGGCTGCTGGAATGGATTGTATTTTTTGTGTGTGACTTTTACCTGAGAAGGTAAAATTGCAGCAAGTCTGCAATTCAGCCTCCGGGTAGTAAGGGTGGGTAGCAAACTGGAAAACAAGATGGTCCCATATTCCTGGAGGAGGACGTGGGAGTCGGGGAGGTGATGCACTGGAGGAACAATCGAGTGATTTCTGAGCAGGGCAGGAAACGACGGGCGACCTTCCCGCAGGGCAGCGGGCCTGCCGAGCTGTGCCAACAGGACAGCAGCTCTTCCCATCCCCGAAGAGTCCAGACCCGGCAAACAGCTCCACCAGCCACCCCTGGCCAGACCCTCAGCGTCTCCCGCGGTGTACCGGGCCTGCGCTGGCTGTCTCGACAGCCCAGGGATGGAAGACGAGGAGGAGCAGGCGAGGGTCCAGGTAGCAGGACCACACGCTGCCCTGCGGCCCTCGAGGGGCCTGCCCAGCGATTGCTGCTGACTCTTCCAACCCTGCACCTTCATTCCTTGATTTTTTACCCCTCCTAGCAGCTCCCATTAATCCAAAGTCTTGACTTGTCGCAAAAACCTGTGACAGGGTGGCGCAGAGCCAGATGTGAAGCCTGTGCTCGGGGACAGTGAGGACCTAGAGGAGACATGGCAGCCTGTGAGGCCCCTCCCGCCCACCTCTGTCTCAGCAGCTGAGTATGGGGCTCCCCGCCTTGCAGACCCACCGACAGGGCCACTCTGAAAACCCTTTCCTGGAAGGAACTTCTACCAAAGAGGACAAAATTCAGCTTAATCACAGGAAAATCTGACGTGACGAGGGAAAGAAAACTTGGTTGAAAGGCTGGGCACAAGGATGAGAGGGAGGAGGGCTCCGCAGTTGGGCTCATGTGTCCAGGTGCTGGATCTCAGGGCGACCGTCCACATCTCTGGACTCCGTGCGGGCTCGGATGTAGTCACTGGCGCTCTGCTGGTGGACGCTGACTCTCCACTTCTGCACTGCCAGGAATGTGTTCACCGCATACACCGCAGTCGCCAAGAAGCCAAATATCTACAAAACACAGGCACGGTTAGTCCAGACACAGTAGCCTTCGACAGGGTGTCCAGGCACGAGCCGCTCACGTTGACCCGAGCTGTACCCACAACGCCCGGACCCACTGCCATCTGGCTGTCGGACTATGGCCAAGTGCATAGTTAAACATGACTCCCCGAAAGTCCTGCCTGACCTGAAGACAGCCTAAGGGTTCTCTTCAAGTATTCTGGATCTATTAAACACACACACACACAAATCACAGAAGTACCTCTTTTTCATGGTCCCAGATAAGAAAGTACAACGTAGCCAAAGAACCAAACAGAAAATGAGGGTCTCATGTGTGAGATGCCCACCAGGCCACAATGGCTGACATTCCAAATCACAGCCCCCAGGCCTCCACCTGCTGCCCAGCTTGCCCCGCCCGTGGGCAGCTCTGAGGTAAGCAGCAGCAGAATTGTAATGGTTTGCTAAAGACAGATCAACCTACTGAGTGACACTTGGGAGAACAGCTGGTTTCATGTTTTTTACAAACCTTTTAAACTGCCCTTCACCGTTGCAAAAGTGCTGCATATTCATTATAAATAGAGAACAATACAGAAATGCAAAGCAGAGAATCAAAGTCTTACGTGATCTGGTTCCCACCCTACTCCCAAAGGCATTCTACCTTGAAGAGCAAAAAGATGTCGTCTGGCTGCCAAATGGTGTCAAGACTGCCCTCTCCTTCGTTAAGATCCCCACACTGGCAGATAAGGCTCTTACCAGCAACATCACTAACAGACATCCAGGGCTCTGTTGGGAACAGACTAAAGGAGCCATTCTCAAATCGGAGTGTGCACCTGAATCACCTGGGAGGCTTGTTAAAACATATTTCTGATTCAGGGGCTCCTGGGTCGCACAGTCGGTTGAGCTTCCGACTCTTGGTTTTTGGCTCAGGTCAGGATCTTAGGATCATGAGATCGAGCCCCGCATCAGGCTCTGCGCTCCGCACGGGGTCGGCTTGGGCCTCTCTCTCCCTCTCCCTCTGGCCCTTCCCACTGTGCTCTCTCTCTCTCAAATAGATAAATAAATCTTTAAAGGGGGAGGGGGACATTTCTGATTCAGTAGCTCTGAGGGAGCCTGGGAATGGGATTTCTAAAAAGTTCCTTGGTGATGCGGAGGCTGGTCTTCTGGGGACTACACTCTGAGAACCACAGCACAGAAGGAAGCAGGACCTCAACTGGCTCAGTAACAACATCATCAGCAAAGAAAAAGTTCGAGAAGAATGAGCAGGACACATGCTAGGGGACAGAGGCGAGCGAGTCACGGGGTGTACAAATCCACCTGTGTTTTAACCAATGCAGCTCACTCACCACGGCAGCAATTTCCGCTCCGGTCTTGTGGTTCAGAGCAGCTAATACAATCGAGGCAATAAAGAAAAAGAAAGTGCTGAGTCCAGTGTTGACCAAATCCTAAAGAAAGAGATAAAGTCACTTGAAAAGAATTACTTCATGCTTTGCCCTAAAAGCAGCTGAAGGATTTTCAAAATAAGGAGCACAACATCCAGCCTCTCTTATGGTTCCGTATTTTAGTCCTGATGGCCCAGGGGTACTGGACCCATGAAGGAAGGGGAAGATGGTAGCAGCGTATGGCGTGTATCGCCTGATCTATCACCACGGCAAAATTCACGTTTTAACCAAGCACGCTGTCATTCCTTAATGAATTATTATAGAAACCCAAACGGACTAACCCATCAAGGACATGCCTGTTAACTACTGTTTAGAATTCTATTGTCATCTTCTAAAAATACGCTCGAATCACCTTTCATTTGCATGGACAACACTCCCCAGGAGTCCAGAACGTACCGAAACTGGTGAAATCCCCTCCAACATCCCCTCATTCACATATGACATGATAAGTGCACTGTTTTCAGGCCTAGACAACACCCTTAGCCAGACCTCATGCTCTTTCCTATGCGTGGTCTTTCAAGGCTCTATGTGGCTAAAACCTAGAGGATTTTCTCGTAAGCTTTCTGAAAAGCAAATGAGGTTACTATCCAATGCTTCAAAGATTTAACTCTAGTCGGGGCGCCTGGGTGGCTCAGTTGGTTAAGCCACTGCCTTCGGCTCAGGTCATGATCCCGGAGTCCCGGGATCGAGCCCTGCATCGGGCTCCCTGCTCAGCGGGGAGTCTGCTTCTCCCTCTGACCCTCCCCCTTCTCACGCTCTCTCTATCTCATTCTCTCTCTCAAATAAATAAAAAAAAATCTTAAAAAAAAAAAAAGCTCAGTTCTGGGTAAGGTGCTGTAGGGACAAGGAAGAAGATAAAATGTATTTTCTGAACCAAAAACTATTCAGAAGTAGGGGGAACGTTTTATGATTCAATGCTGAGGCCAGATATCAAACAAAACTGTATATACATTAGGGGTGACTACGTAAAAATATAAATGTGGTCAAGGGCCCGTACGCATTAAAGAGGTTCATGTTGTTTGTCTAGGATGTCCACATTTGGAAATTCATCTTAAATACCACACTAGTGCAGAAAGGTCTCAGTGTAAGGATGTTCGTCATAGAACTTAAAATCGCAAAAAAATGGGGAAGCAAACAAAATGCTCACGAACAGGATTTGTGAAATAAAACGGTATCGCCACAATGGAACACTATGCGGTCATTAAAAATAATGATATAGTTGTACATTTAACATGGAATATACTTAAAATAGTTTAAGTAAAAAAGCATGATTCTGACGGTTCCGTTCTTCCCCCCCTCACACATCACAACATACATGCCTATGGAAGAGCTAGTTCACATGGTCTGGAAGGTTGTCACACCAAGTGACGCAAGTGGTAACCCTGATGCGTTGTATCATGTGTGACTTTTTAACGGCTTCAGTGAGATACAACTCATATGCCGTATAAGACGCCCAATTAAAATGGACAATTCAATCACCACGATCTAGTTTTAGAACATTTTCAGCACTCCATTAGCAGGTAATTCTTCATCCCTCCCCTAATCCTAGGCAACCACTGCTAACCTGCTTTCTGGCTCTGTGGATCTTCCTATTCTGGACACTTCATATAAACAGAATTATATAATATGTGGTGTTTTGTGACTGGCTTCTTCCACTCAGGATGATGGTTCTAAGGATCACTCACGTTGGAGCATGTATCAACACTTCACTCCTTTCTAGTACTATGTCGTAGTCCACTGTATGGATACGCCACATTTTATCTACCTTTTCACCAGTGTTTGGACATTTGAGTTGTTTCTACTTTCCAGTTGTTTTAAATAACCCTACTATGAACTTACAAGCTTTTGGGTAGACATATGTTTTCACTGGTCTTGGATCACCCACATGATTTTATTTTTTTCTTTTATTATCTGCATGTTCCAGCTTTTCTGTAACAGACATTGCTCTGCACAGTTTATAAGGCTTAAACATGGGGCGCCTGAGTGGCTCAGTCGTTAAGCGTCTGCCTTCGGCTCAGGTCATGCTCCCAGGGTCCTGGGATCGAGCCCCGCGTCGGGCTCCCTGCTCCGCGGGAAGCCTGCTTCTCCCTCTCCCACTCCCCCTGCCTGTGTTCCCTCTCTCGCTGTCTCTCTCTGTCAAATAAATAAATAAAATCTTAAAAAAAAAAAATAAATAAAATGCTTAAAAGTGGAATACTGCAGGTGTTGGTCAGCATCAACTACTTGAGTTCTGTGTCCACGAAACAAAAATCAAGGCTTGTAGGTTCACCCTTCACATTAGGGGGAACACAGACACGCCCTCTGACTGGGCTTTGGGGGTTTGTAGTCAACAACAGTGATTAATCTTTTTTAATGCTTTTACTGGGACGTGTACTCTATCAGCCACATGCTTTCCAGTTTGCCCCAGCCGTCCCCACTCCCTACGGTCTCACAGCCCCCCCCCCCACTTCATGCTTCCGGTCTGGTCCCCAGAACACTCAAGGCTGCAGCCCCTCCGTGTGCTAGGGGATGAAGAGGAAATCCGCCCTCACACACACACACTCCCGGCTGTCTCCTTCAGTGACACACCGGCAGGTACAGGGGTGAACCCCTGTAACTCCAATAATGGGTCAACAGGATGTGGCCTAGAGGGTGTGAACCCAAGGCCCACTGGCCGTATCTGGCCCAAGGACGGGTTTGACTTGCACAGCATTCAAAACAAATTTGAACATGCCAATACTTAAATACCAGAAGACTGTACATAAAAAACGGACTTCTTAAAAGAAAAAAAGAAGCTTCTAGCTGCTCTTGAAAAGCTGTTCTCGAAGTGCCCTAAAGCAACTACACAGTCAGCTGGGGCTGGGGAAGAGAACGACCTGCCCCATCTCCCCATCTCCCCGTCTCCCCGTCGCCCCGCCTCCAGCTCATGTTCTCAGAGGCCCAGCCCCAGCAGGCCCTGAGTCTCCAACCCCGCTCCCGTCCCAGAGAATGGGCCATCCAGCAACGTGCCCTGCCCCCCCCACACCCAGTGGGCACCCACTCATCTTTCCAGGCCCAGCTGGCACCGGGCTTTTTCTCTGAACAACCCCTGCTGACACCCATTCCAGGCTTCTGCCCCGAGGAATCTACGACCTCCTTGCCTGGGTTCCACCAGGCCCCACACACAACTGGATTTTACGGAGCACACTTACCAAAGCGCGAGCAGCTTGCATCGACCTGCCCTGTGCTTTCGGTTCCCAAATCCTGGCACAAAGCAGGTGTCCAATACACGGCTGCTGGCCTGACCACAGGGGAGACGGCTGTAAACAGGCTCAGCCCCAGGCTCTCACTGCGGTCGCTCCCAAGCCACCGGGCTCTGTGGCCGGCTCTGGTGTGAGCTCTACACATGCACGAGACAGGAAGTTCACAGCCACTAGTCCACGCATGGACTTGTGCTCGAGTGGCCCCAGTGACAAAGGGACAGTCATAACACTGACAACAGTGGCATATACCCTCCGTGGAATCCCTGTTGTGTCAAGTGTGTGTGTGTGTGTGTGTGTGTGTGTGTTACGTCACCAATCCTCGCCTAATTATGATCCAAAATACGTATAAAGCAGGAGACGTGCTAGTTTGTCCTACTTTTACAGGAAAAGATGAGTACGGTATGATAAAAAATATGTACTTGGTCTTTGTCCCCAGTTCCTTGGCATTTCCTGAGTGATGATAGGAGTGTCTTTTGTGATTCATAAGGAGCCCCTCTCAACCACTCCTGAGCTTATGGTAATGAGGTGAGTCTGGGGAGCCCCCCTGGATAGTTTCAGGATGGGAGCTGGTTACCAGAAAAACCAACCAGGCTGTTAGAAGGTTGGAACTTTCAGCCCCACCCCCACCAACCTCCAGGGAGGGGAGAGGGGCTAAGGATTGACTTCAACCTCCAAACGGCCGATGATTTTAACTCCATCATGCCTACGTAATGAAATCTCCATGAAAACCCCCGAAGGACGGTGTTCAGGGAGCTTCCAAGCTGGTGACTATATACCTATGCTGGGAGGGTGCTGTACCCCAACTCCGTGAGGACAGAGGCTCCAGCACGTTGAGACTCTTCTGGATCCTGCCCTATACATACGCATCTCTTCCATCTGCCTGTTCCTGAGTTGCATCCTTTACGGCAAACCAATAAGCACAGGTAAAGCACTCTTCCCAAGTTCTGTAAGTTGCTCTAGAGAATTATGAACCTGAGGAGGCAAATCTGCAGTTGGTGCAGGTCACCTGGGAGCCCCGCTGGTGGCAGGTGTCTGAAGCAGGGGCAGTCTCATGGGACTGAGCCCTTCTCCCGGGGGTCTGTGCCAACTTTAAGAGTTAGTGTCGGAACAGAGCTGAATTTTTGGACACCTCGTTGGTGTCAGAGAATTAGAGAACTGCTTGGTGTGGAAAAACTACACAGATTTGGTGTCAGGAAAAAAAAAGACATATATTTGGTGTGAAAAGTGGTGTCAGGAAACACTATACCATGAGTCATGGCCAAGGCCTTGGGGCTCTGCAGGTGGCCCCGCTGGGTGACTCAGACTATCCCCACTCAACACCCAACCTGGGTTCTTGATTGTGAAGGTCTGTGGGGTGAGCAGGGGCCACTGAAGCACTGAGAAGGAGCACCAAGGAGGAAGAAGAACAGCCAGGACAGTGTGGTATCACGGGAGGCAGAGTGGAAAATACAGCAGGAGGCACAGAACATTCCATGGCAGTTCTCACACTGTTCGGTGGGGGTGGGGCGGGGGAGAACTGAGGAAGAGCCAGGGGATCCAGGAACATGGAGGCCCCAATGACCCCGACCAGAGGACTTTCAAGGATGTCAAGTTTATCTCCCGACCCAGACGGGTGGCTCCACAATCTTTACCATTCTTTATTCAACTGTACATTTTATTTTTTATTTTTTAAAGATTTAATTTATTTATTTGACAGAGAGAGACAGCGAGAGAGGGAACACAAGCAGGGGGAGTGGGAGAGGGAGAAGCAGGCCTCCCGCTGAGCAGGGAGCCCAATGCGGGGCTCGATCCCAGGACCCCGGGATCATGACCTGAGCCTAAGGCAGACACTTAACGACTGAGCCACCCAGGTGCCCCTCAACTGTACATTTTAATGAATTTTTCTGAGTGAGCTGTATTTGACAGTAAAAGGTGAGAAAAGAGAAATGAGGAGGAGGGAAGCAGAGAACAGAAGTGCAGACCTCCCTCCTTGTTAGGAAGTTCGGCTAAGCAGTCCGTGAGGGACTCAGAGTGCTGGCTAAGGAGACCGGGAGCCCCTAGCAGCTTTCAGTGGCAGGCAGGGAATGGAGGGAGAGGGCTGGGGTGAGGGAGGAGGCCTAGGGCACTAACTAAACACAGGTGGGACACAAAGGTGTATAAGCCTCTAATACACAGAGAAAAACAAGTATCGCAGGATAAGTCCCACAGATTCATCAAAAACAAGCAAACCCAGAGCTAACAGAAGCTTTCTGCTTGCATCACATAATGCTTGTATAAAATATACACTTTGCATCTTCCTCCTTATTTACCATTTTCCATGATTATTTTTGTGTCAACATATGCTCATGAAATGACCATTTTTCTAATTCTATACCAATCACACCCTAGTTCACTCATTAGTTGGCTCTACTGAGGACAAAATATTCTCACCACCTTGTTAGAGAAACACAGCACGGTCAAGGCCAGCCCTCTGGAGCGACTCAATGAACTGTGTCCAGCCCTGAAGAACTCACTTATTCTCCCCTCCTAGAGAACAGATGACCTGAGCTCCCCTAAGTAAGTACCACTTCCTCAAGTTCATGTACTCATGCATTCTTCTGTTGAATAAGCATACACCTTCATCTGCTCTGAAAGGGTGGAAATTCTGGAAAAGATCCCAAAGGACTGAAACCGTTCTCAAGTGACAATATCAGCCAGGCGTTTGCCCCACCCAACGCCGTCCAGAAGAAAAGGACGTATGTGAACTTTCCAGTGAAAAAGATGCACTTCAATATGACCCAATAATGTGGTAGTCAACAAGCAGGAAGCCCTTCATGTTTAAAATAGAAGAATCAGAATTCCCGAATGCTCACTAAAGAGGTATTTCTGGGGATAGAGACCAGTATGAATTAGTTACTAAGTTGCAGAATGAGGTCTTTTAACAGATTTATAGTCAAATCAGTAGATAAGACTGAATTAGGGGAGTGAAGTCAAACCTGGCAGAAGTCTGCAGGGGGAACATGTGGCTGATAGGAAACAAGGGATCGTCGCTTGCGGTAATACTAACATCTCTCGGACTGGCGGCAGCGCACGCTGGCTTGAGGTCCCTTATACACACGGTCTCATTTCATTCTTAAAACAAGCCTCTAATGGGGCGCCTGGGTGGCTCAGTCGTTTAGCAGCTGCATTCAGCTCGGGTCATGATCCCAGGGTCCTGGGATCGAGTCCCACATCAGGTTCCCTCCTCGGCGGGAAGCCTGCTCTCCCTCTCCCACTCCCGCTGCTTGTGTTCCTGCTCTCGCTATCTCTGTCTCTGTCAAATAAATAAATAAAATCTTTAAAAAAAAAACAAGCCTCTAAAATACTATCATCTCCACTTTACCAATGGTGGCCTTCAACACGGGGCTCTAAGTGACCTGCCCAGGGTCCCACACAGCCCTTAAGAGCCCCCCTACATTTGAACACAGATCTGACTCAAAGGCCCTGGTCTTAACCTTCCCGGCAGCCACCTCTTTGTCAGATAGGCCTTCTACCACTCGCATTTTGGTTGCAGGAGGTTTATGAGGTTCTCCTATGCTGTCAACTCTGTGGGCAATTTTTTTTTAAAGATTTTATTTTTAAGTAATCTCCACACCCAACATGGGGCTCGAGCATATAGCCCTGAGAACAAGAGTCGCACACTCCACCGACTGAGCCAGCCAGGCACCCTTGTGAGAATTTTCTAATGGAGAAGACAAACTTTATCTTAAAAATAGCTGAGATGCTATGGGGCGCCTGGGTGGCACAGTCGGTGGAGTGTCCGACTCTTCGTGATCTCGGGGTCATGAGGTCGAGCCCTGCATCAGGCTCCGTGCTCAGCACGGAGTCTCCTTGGGTTTCTGTCTCTCTCCCCCTCTATCCTTCCCACCCCTCTTGCCCTCCCTGCCCCCCGCACGGATGCGCTCTCTCTCTCTCAAATAAATCTTTCTTTTTTTTTTTAAGATTTCATTTATTTGACAGAGAGAGACACAGCGAGAGAGGGAACACAAGCAGGGGGAGGGACAGAGGAAGAAGCAGGCTTCCCGCCCAGCAGGCACCGAAGTGTGAGGCAGCTGATGGTGCTTTCCTGTGACTCTCTGACTGATCCCCTTTGAGCTCTTGCACATGCTTGTTTGCAAAGACACGTCAAGAAAACCAAGTGCTTCATCTAGAACTAATGATGTAATGTATGGGGATTAACATAAGAATAAAAAAAAAAAGAAAAAAAAAGAAAACCAAGTGCAACTAAGTTTCCTTTCTCATTTAGCAGGATAAGGAAAAGTAACACAAGATGGGCCAGGACAGGACCAGCCCGGAGCTTTCCATGCCAATCTGAAGGTAAGGCTGTCAAAAGAGGGTTGAGAACCCAGACCCTCGAGAGCACATGCTTCTGATCAAACCACCAAACCTTCCGCGTCCTCCCACTTGCTTTGAATTTAATGCTAATCCTAGGCTTTGCAAGTCACCGGCACTTTCATTCCTATTTTCAATTCTTCCTGAATCAATACTTTTGTAAATGGCTTTTGGGTCCAGTGTGAAAAATATGCAAACGTTTTAATTCCATTTTTCTCTTCCCAGGTTCTATAAATATCAACATTACCAATCTTCTCAGAGGATCATTAAATTGAAATGACATCTTTAAAGGGGTCAAAATAATTGTTATATGATGGTTCTACCATTACTGAAGATTCAATTTACTTTATAGTTTTACTCAACCCAGTAAAGACAGTTAAAATTTCACAGCTGCATTACAATAAAGTAAGTATCAAAATGAACTGGAACCAAACAAGATTGCAGAGAGATTCCAGCTTGCCCCTGGAGCCGAGGAGCACCCAATCCTTTCAAGGTCAGAGAGTGGTGGTGACTTGTACTCACTGTCAGGTTCCAGTTGATCTGGGGGATCCTCATGTGAAGGTTCAGACTGAACAGAATCAGCAAGACTCCAGTCACTACAAACGCACTACAGCTCACAAACTCAAAAAAGTAGAGGCCTTCACACGGGGAGCACTCCATGATGGTCTCTATGCAGACGAATGCAATCAGGGCCAAAATCTACGAAGAAAATTGGAAACACACACATGTGTGTATATTTAGTACACATCCATGGACATATGTGCCTGCCACATTTATTTTTTTTTTTTTAAGATTTTATTTATTTATTTGAGAGAGAGAGAATGAGAGACAGAGAGCATGAGAGGGAGGAGGGTCAGAGGGAGAAGCAGACTCCCTGCCGAGCAGGGAGCCCGATGTGGGACTCAATCCAGGGACTCCAGGATCATGACCTGAGCCGAAGGCAGCCGCTCAACCAACTGAGCCACCCAGGCGCCCCTGTGCCTGCCACATTTAAATAAAACTCCACCACCACCACATGCGGCCAGTGTTCCCCTGGGGACGACAGTATCGCTGTCAGCAATATGATCTGATGAAATTCTTATGGAACACCAGCTATGGAGGCCTTAAGGAAAGGATCGAATTCCTAACGTGAACACCTACACCCCACTGCAGTCCCCGGACACTGTTGGGGTGAGGCTCGGCCCTTGGGAGGAAACAGTAAGGAACGGCTCTGCGATGTTTTTGGTTCTTCCTCCGCCACTAGTAAGTGGACGCTGCCGACACACGTTTCTAATTTCTAGTCCCTACCACAATTATGCCAAACATCGAGAGGGTAGGGTCCAAATGGTGTCTGTTTATGCCATCTGCAACTACCCTGGGGGTTCAGGCAGAGGTCACGCAGGCTGACTGTGACCCCGGAGGGCTGTAAGACAGAGAAGGGTATTATCTCCTCTTCTCCCAATTATAAGCGCCTAAAATCGAGGCCCACCTAATTCATTCACGAGCTGTGCTTTTCAAAAGTGATCACTGGACTTAGCCATTAGAAAGTCGGAATGGAGGTTTATAAAAACATTGAAAAATCTACCAATAATGGCACCAATTTCTCCCTGAAGGACCAAAGTAACGTTCCAGCAATATGTCCCAAGAGAATGGAGATCATCGTCAAACAGGTATGAATGGAAATTACCAGGTGAGCTTTTAAAGGTAGATTTCAGGACAAGGAGGCAGCCCAAAGGCTGAGTTGATGGCCCAGTGAGCAAAGAAAGGTCAGGTGGTCTTGCACCTAAAACCAGATCAGTCTTGGGCTCCTGGCCTCTATTCTAGCACTTTTCTAACCAAGCACCTCACAGCCCACGACACGTCCAGCCTGGGCCAGAACCTGAGGCGAGCCCCCACTTCAAAGGTCCAGGACGTGTAGGCAGGCGGCTCTGTGGTCCCAGATCTGTCCTCAGAGCCAGCAACATCAGCATCACCAGGGAGCCGGAGAGAAGTGCAGAATTTCTGCCTCTCCCCCTTGACCTACAGAGTCAGAATGGTTGTGGGTTTTTTTGACAGGATCCCCAGATATTCAAGTGTGGGAAACATATAAGGCACAGGCTATTCTGTGGCCCCCCTCTGCCACCTGGAGTCCCACGCATGCCTTTCAGTGCCCCACTCAATGCCACCTCCTCCCAACGCCTTCCCTGATTGTCTCTCCTCCCGACAGACATTATTTGATTCCAGTCTCTCCCAGGGAAGCTTGTTCATCTATGATTGCATTCTACCCTTTTTTATACTTGCCACATGCCTCCCTCTGCCTCCTGAGCTCTCTGAGGGCAGCGGCCAGCCCATCTCTCTCCACCCGAGACACCAAGCGCTGTTACTTGCACACCACCAGCTAATAGGGGGGTTGGGGGCACTAAAAACCCACACCCACAACTGCTGACATGCTTGGCAGGGTCTCCACGTAAAAGGCAGGGCAGGGCAGCTCTGCTCTATCCATTACCAATACTCCTGCGCAGGAATCATAAAGACACCTCTCCTATCAATATGGGGTTCTGTTAAGTCAGGGTATTAGAGACAGGGCTCTTTAAGCACACACTTTGTCCTTTTCCTAATGGCTCTTTTAATTTTCTATAGAACCAGAGACTTGAATTCTCCCTCTGAATTACATGCCTGACTTGCAATCAATTCACAAAGAAGTAGTTCATGTAAGGGAAACTCCTCAACTTTTTCTTCCCCCTGTAATTGGATCTAGTAATCTTGGGCAAAAAATAACACACTGTACTGATGAGTTACAAATGTTTCTGGTATGCTAACTTCAACCATATTTGTGTGGGAAGGTAACACCTACATCCTACATTCTTAAATATTAAAATAAAAAAGTTTCAAGAATATGCAAATCTCATAGGCCACTCAATGCAGCGGTGAACAAAACAGAAATCTGCTCTCTAGCTCATAGTCTAATGAAGGAGAAGCTTTTAAAAATGAAATTAGAAGTACTGTATGATAGGCACTCTGAAGTGCAAAGGGGAAAAAAATCAAAGCAGGAAAGGATAATGCAATGTAACTAGGGCAAAGGTGTTTGAAGTGTTAGGGAGTGACATGGAAGGCCTCACTGAGAAGGTTCTAGATTTATTACAAAGTTTATTACAGTCTATTACAAAGGATAGTCAAGTGAAAGAGAACTTCAACTGCCTCCATTCTGACCTCAGTCTGTAGTCTGATGCGTTCCTTCAAGCTTATCTCTCCACTCAGGAAAAACACCCTGCAGGCAAAGCAGTCCCCGTGTTGGAAACCAAAACTACCCCCTCAAGCAACAGGGCCTGCCCTGGGCCAGCAAGACCCCGTGGGGTTGACCCCAAGAGAATCATGGACCTGACCTTTACGGCCCAGCGGCCTGTACCTACAACCTTTGTCCCACATTTTCCTCACCTACACCTAGAAGCGATGTCTGTCTTCCCGGTGTCGGCCTCACTGAAATAAATTCCTTTCTAGTCTCACCACCATCGTCTCTCTGCCTTTGGATTTTGTCAGTGGCCAGTAGCCAAACCAGGTCTGTGGGGAACACCTGGAGCCACGTGCTCTGATACCACGTTACAAAAGGATATGGCTGAACAGCAAATGAAGATACACAGGGCAAGGTCCAAAAGGGTCCTGGCACTGCTCATCTCTTGCGTTCAAGTTTTTATAGAGCTCATTCTGTAGCCCCCTTCCCCTTCCCAGAGATGAGCTGGGTTGAAAGCTCCAACTCTCTAATCACATGGTCAGTTCCCTGGCAACCAGCCCCCAGCCCGAGAGTCCCTTCATTAACACAAACTCAGATGTGGTTGAAAGAGGGTTGCTGAGAATATCAAAAGACACCTCTTACCATGTAGGAAATTTCAAGAGTTTTAGGAGCTCTGTCCCAGAAATGAGATGAAAAACAAACATATATTTCTTATTTTAAGTGACAGTATCACAAGCATTCAGATGTAGACAGAGATACGGATAGATACGCACGTACGCACAACTACACTCATAATAATTTAATCAGTCCCCTTTTGATGGGTATTTAGGCAGCTTCTAATATTCTGTTTCTAATAAACAGTACCCTTTTTTGCCTGCCTTTTGGCACAACAAATGTCAAATTTTTCTCCAGCATAATGAAGCCTAACAATTGTTGCTAAAGTAAAAGTTACCTATTGACCCACAAGAAGAAAATAAGGGCTCAAAATTATACTGGAAGCCAACAACTTCAAGGCAACCCAAGAATCCAAAGTAATTCAACTTCTAACAGTTTTGCAGTAGACAAATGTCACAATGTAAAATAGTACAGAGATGTTCAAAGAGATGCAAATAAGTAACAGTTACTGTATTTGCTAATTGGAGGATCGTGGGCGTCCTTGGTCAGAGCCCTTTCCATGGGGCACCAACCAAGTGACCAGGAGTATTTTCACAGTTGGTAAGTAAGCTGAGATTAAAAGGTTGTCAGGTTTCCACCACTGTAGCTAATTATGATCGACAACATCAAAAAGCAGGAAGGGAGGGAGAAAAAGAGTTGGCTGATTAAGTTACTATTAAAACTTTTTAAAATTTCTGGGGCGCTTGAGTGGCTGAGTTAAGTGTCTGCCTTTGGCTCAGGTCATGGTCCCGGGACCCTGGGATCGAGTCCTGCACTGGGCTCCCTGCACAGCGGGCAGCTGCTTCTCCCTCTCCCTCTGCTGCTCCCCCTGCTTGTGCTCTCATGCTCTCTGTCAAATGCATGAATAAGATCTTAAAAAAAAACAAAAAAAAAACTTTTTAAAATTTCCTAAAACCCCATGTTTCTACTGGTGGGAGTGTCAAGCGTCAAGACCTTTCTGGAGGGCCCAGTAATCAACAGCACTGTTGACCAGTACATCCCATTCTCCTCCTTCCAGGCACACTGCAGGGTTGGAGGTTTGTACTGTGAGATGTTCCCCAGGCAGATTTATTCTTAAGATGATGGAGTTTATGCCTCAGAACTCCACACTTGCCACCCTGGCTTCCTATCCCAACTCCTTTGGGCAGGTGGTAATGGGGGAACAATGGTCGTTGTGGGGAGTGGGCTAATCGGAAGCTGAGTGAGAGATTGGTTACATTTGGGTTCAGCTGTCACTTCCACCCCTAGCTAGTTACTGCAGCTTTCCCGCTGCAGGCATTGCTTCCAGATAGGCTCCGAGCTGACATCACGGAGAAGAAATGGGCCCTAAATTTCACCAGACAGATCAGGATTATATCCAATAATGCAGAGTATGCAATTATAAACACACTATACATTTTCTCCATTTTGGGTGGAAATCACATGAAATAGAATTGATCAGAAATCCAGGGTTTGTACGGCAGAAGCCTGCAGTGGGACCACAGAGCATGAGTACGTGTGTGCGTGTGTGTGGGGGGGAGATCACAACTCCTGCATCCCAGGCGGTCAGATGGTATCTGACAAACCTTGAACTGACAAGGTCAGAAAGCACTGCCCCCCCGCCAAAAAAAATGGCACACAAAACTGCCTCTATATACCTTTTTTTTTAAGATTTCATTTCTTTGTCAGAGAGAGAAAAAGACAGAAAGAGCACAAGTAGGGGGAGCTGCAGGCAGAGGGAGAAGCGGGCTCCCCGCAGAGCAAGGAGCCTGATGCGGGACATGATCCCAGGACCCCGGGATCATGACCTGAGTGAACTGAAGGCAAACGCCTAACCCACTGAGCCACCCAGGCATCCCTGTATGCTTTTTCAGTATTAAACAGATCATACTAAAAATTCAAGTATGACCTGTGTTAGAGGAAGCCAAAAACAAAAACAGAAAGAACATATTTTTAAACTCGTAATTTTGTGTGCTTCTCATTAAAAGTACTCACTCTCATACCTACCTTTCTATTTTTAATTTTACTTATTTTTCCTTACAGTGGGCCTCCAAAACCACAACAGTCTCAAGCCACTTCAGCCTGGATCTACTCCTGGGCTCGGGTAAACAAAGGTGTGAATGGGTGAGAGATCTGTTACTTCGTTACTTCCGGCAGTGGCCGGCGGGCAGGCGCACTCCGGTCTCCCTGCCACAGCTGCTTGCAAAACCCCAGGAGCAGGTGGCCTCTGAGTAAGGCTCACGGGAGATGAGTGTGCAACATGCGAGAGAAGGAAACCTCCCATGTGTTAAGCCACTGAGATTTTACGCTTGTTTGTTGCTGCAGCATAATCCAACTCATACTGACTAGACAGGGCACCCTGGGATACTGTCAAATTTCACAACATATCCTAGGTCTCTAATACAAGACTGCAAATTTTATAGGATGAGTAGGTCACTCACTCTTAAAGACACCAGTTTGACAAACTCTTACTGCTTCATCAAGGTTAAGATATAGACATACTGTTTTAAAACAAAAGAATAAAATATTCAGAATTTCATTTCAGGAATCCATCTATGTGGTAGGACTGTGGATAGATTTTTTTTTTTTGGAAGGCTTCTTTTATTTTCCAAAATGTTTACAATGAGTATGTGTACTTCTTTAAAAAAAAAAAAAGGGCGCCTGGGTGGCTCAGATGGTTAAGCGTCTGGCTTCGGCTCAGGTCATGATACCAGGGTCCTGGGATCGAGTCCCGCGTCGGGCTCTCTGCTCCTTGGGAGCCTGCTTCTCCCTCTGCCTCTCTCTCTCTCTGTCTCTCATGAATAAATAAATAAAATCTTAAAAAAAAAAAAAAATTCTCTATATCAACACTTTCCGAAGCACCCAGGTTTATGATGAGTTAAATGTTAGTGACCTCCAAGAATCAATCCTTATTTGTTTTGAAACCATTCATGAATTTTTTAAAATGACATTAAAAGCTCTAATGGAAAATGAAAGTCACTCTGCAAGTCCATGTTGGTCCCATTTCTTTATCAGAAGAGTTCATCATTTCTAAAGCCTTCTTTTTTTTTTGGTTGCTTAACCGATTTTAATAACATGACACAAAGCCCCTACACTTGATAGAATCATTATGCAAAATACACAGATGAATACTGTCTTCTTTTAAAAATATAAAATAAATAAGCAAGACATGTGAAAATAGTCAAGTTTCATTAAATAAATGAAAATTTTAAAAAAAGAAACTTTTGCTTTCCATATCATTTGAAAAAGGGAAATTAGCATTTTAAACAGTATTCAAGTTTAGTAAACAAATTTTTAAAAAGTATTATAAAATGTTTAACTGTCATCAGCTTCGAGGTTTATGTTGCTCCCAAATTTTGCATATAACTGAACTTTCAGATCCGCTAACACTCGCTGAATTGATTCCACTCTGGCTTCTAAGGCGTCAATTTCTTCTTGCAAATTTTTCTTTTCTTCTTCTAACATTTCCTGTGTTTCTTCTTGAGAATGGCTAATGAAAACATCACCGACTGGATAAGGTATCATTAAGCAATCATCAACTGCAAGTATGATGTCCTCACAAGCATCTTCTAAATTCTGGAGTTGTTTTTTTTTACTTCTATTTCCCCTTTCAGCTCTGTGATTCTACTTGCATTCTGTGCAAATCTGTTTATCTTTTGTTGGTCTTCAAAAGGTGGTCTTAGAGGAGAAACAGGAGAGAAAGTTGTGCGAGGTGGTGCCTGACTTCCAAACTGAGATCCTTGGTTGGCTTGCGTTTAGGAACATCAATAATGTGAGGATGCTTGGGTGGCTCAGTCATTAAGCATCTGCCTTCGGCTCAGGTCATGATCCCAGGGTCCTGGGATCAAGTCCCGCATTGGGCTCCCTGCTCCGCAGGAAGCCTGCTTCTCCCTCTCCCTCTGCTTGTGTTCTCTCCCTCGCTGTGTCTCTGTCAAATAAATAAATAAATAATCTTAAAAAAAAATACTACTACTACTATAAGGATGCTCTCAGGCCCTGTGCTGGGCACCTTCCATTCGTTGTCTGATACTCACACCCGAGTGGGAGGCAGGTGGCATCTCCATCGTGTGGCCAGAAGATTCGTCCAAGGCCCCAAAGCTATTGTTCCACACACCTCATTCCCCTACACCAGATGTCTGACCTATAACTGACCTTGGAGAAAAGCATCACTGTATGGGTTCTCTTCAAGGAAAAGAGTGTGAGACCCGCACAACCAGGGCCACGAGGGCCTCTGACAAAGCTCACAACTTGGTTACTCATTTTCAGAGGGGTCTAACTAAGTCACATCTTAGTTTTTCTAAGAAAGGTGATCCACGAGTTGCTCCTCTCTAGGGAAGCCATCCCCTGAGGAAAGCAGATTTAAACTTTTTTCTCTCCTCTCCCCTGAGACAGTAGAACGAGTAAATTTTTGTTGTTGTTGTTGTTGTTCTCAAACAAGGGAGCTAACTGCAGTGTCCATGGACCGGAGCTATGAAATTTTTTTTTAAGATTTATTTATTTATTTGACAGAGAGAGACACACAGCGAGAGAGGGAACACAAGCAGGGGGAGTGGAAGAGGGAGAAGCAGGCTTCCCGCTGAGCAGGGAGCCCGATGCGGGACTCGATCCCTGGACGCTGGGATCATGACCTGAGCCGAAGGCAGAGCCACCCAGGTGTCCCACGGAGCTCCGGATTTGAGAGAGATGGAGAATTAAGAGAAGTACGGGCTCTGGAAGGGCGGAGAGGCCCTCAGGCGCTAAAGCCACCCAGGCGGGCAGGGAGCACTGTTTAGGCAGAAGAATTCGGGAGCACTGTTTAGGCAGAAGAATTCGTTATGCGAAGGAGCCCAGAGGCAGAGGCAAATAAGTGCCTTATTGTTGAGAAGAAAGGGAGAGAGAGCACAGAGAGGGAAGGCTGCCAAGGCCTGGGGCACAAAGCAGCCAGAAGAAAACAGGAGACCCAGGGAGATGACGCACCACACCGCACCGCTCCGCGGGGTATGCCCCACGGGCACCCACATTCCGAGCCGCCTCCAACCCCCAAGGCTTCGTTTGCAGTTCCGATGAAGGACAGGAGGAATCAGGCTGTAGTTGCTCCGGGATGCTGTCGGCCTGGTCTGGTCGGGGCTTGGCCCATGTGAGGAGGCCAACTCGGCCAGTGCTCCTGACATATTTTCCAAGCTGGGTTCTGCTGTGTCAATAATTTTGCCATTTTGAAATCGTAATGCCATACGTAAGTCAAGAGCTGAACTCAAGGGAATGGATTTCAACTTCTTTGTTTGGCAAGACCCTTACCTTTAACATAAATGATTATACTTACAGCGAAAGTGAGCTTGATCACACACACACACACACACACACACACACACACACACACACACTAGACCCACAAGTCACTTATACACAATGGCTGGCCACAGCACACCGCAGTCTCAGACAAACTAAAAGAGGCTTATTTTTGGACATCCAATGACGTAGAGCACATAAACAGTGTTCCCAATGAAGTGCAAAACATTTTCTTGTTTTTTTAAAAAAGTTTCGAAAACCTTATTATGTGGTTTGATGATAGAAATGCACATGACTTCAGAAAACCACAGGACGGTCAGCATCTTTCTTGCCAAAAAAATGCCCACAACATTTTCCTGCAAATGCCACCCTGCCCCAAAAGCTACATTTTCAGACCGTTTAAATTAGTAATGGAGCAAAAACAACACACATGTAGAGGACAGAGGAAACAAACTGCCTTCAAACCGTCCGCATGCGAGGATGGTTAGCTATGCCGCCCGCATCCCTCTCCCCCTGCCTTTCTCACGTCCTTGCTTCATGGATGAAGCCGAAATCGCAGCAAGTAGTATCGCATCCCTACAGGATTCAAAAGCAAAACCTGCCCCCTTTCGTCCTCCCCCTGCTTTAACTCTGGGGTAGCTCCCCACCCGAGCATCCCCGACCAACCACCTTAAATGGCAAGGGCACTGTTTTCCTCATTGAATGAGAAACCAGCCGTCCAAGACCAGCTTTTTGCTAAAGATAAATTTAGGCCACAACAGTGAACTGCATATCCTAAGAGGCCAGGAGGAAAACCCAGCACAGCCCTGAGACCCAGAGTCCTAACAGCCCCAGAACCTCTGCAGCATCCACCTGCGGGAGGGTCCGAGAGGAGAGGAACGTACTTTAGGTGGCCAAACCCATGGCCCTCAGGGCCTTGCACACACATTCTGGGACTTGCAGATTCAAATACCTTGCCCCAGACCTTGACATATAAATTTGGGGACTACCATTTAGCAGGCTTTGTAAATAATGTCCCTAGCTCCAGAGACAATAAGGACAGTGGCCCTGCTAAGAAATTCAACATTTGCTGAGCACTTCTACTGGGGGTCCAATGATGTGGTGGGCATTGCCATTAGCATTCACACCTATTTCATCTTCAGTCCACCCTGTGAAGAACACACGGTCAGTTTGCTTGTTTTTAATCGAGATACAATAAAATCCACCCATTTAAAGTATACAATTCAGTGGATTTTAGTATATTCAGTTACACAACCATCGCCATTATGTAATTCCAGAACATTTTCAGCGTCCTAAGAGGAACGTGTTTGTCTGTCTGTCTGTCTGTCTGTTTAGCAGCAGGGCACAGGCGGCAGAGAGAACCTTACGCGGCAGCAGAGCCCGACCCAGAGCTCAATCTCACAACCTTGAGATCATGACCTGAGCCAAAATCAAGAGTCAGACGCTGAACCGACTGAGCCCCCAAGTGCCCCAAGGAACATGGATGGGTTTTGAATCCCCATCCTATTGATGAAAAAAAAACAAAAAAAAACGAGGGCAAGACATTAAGCAACCCATCCAAGATCACCAAGTCTCCAGCAGACTGGGCTGAAACCCGTCCCTGAACGCTCTACAGCACAGGTCACTGCGGATCACCCCTCCAGCCACCCTTGGCTTCCGGTGCTCTGTTCCCCCGCCCCGCCTCCCCGCAGATGGTGGGTGCTCCCCAGAGCTGTGCCTCCGTTGCTTTCCCACCCAGCACGTGTACCCAGCAGGTCTCCCTGACCCAACTCCTACTCCCACACATACTTCTCTCGTCTGAACATCTATGTAAGCTCCAGATGCAGGCTGCACCACCACTGCCCCCCACGTTCGGCATCTCCACCTCAGTGTCCCCAGGCACCCACAGAAGGGCCACAGAAACCCCATCCCCTCACTGGCCATTAGCACAGCCACTTTTTTCATCCCAAAAAGAATTGAATTGATTTTAGTTCCACAAATGAGGGGGATTACTCTTATACTGAGAGACCACAGGGTGCAAAATGAGAGCCAATGTAGCCATACAGGGGGGTCGGTGTTAGGTTACTGGAAGCTGGGATTCTTGAGTCTCAGGGCCTGTGTGCCAGTTTCACCTCTGCCTTGGAGTTCTCTGGCTCCAGGCACCTTGCGTCTCTTCTCTGGGCCTCTTCTCATCCATCTGTAAAGCGGAGGGCTATCTTGCGGGGTTGCTGCAAAGATCCGATGTAAAATCCTTAGCGCTGTGCCCGGCACACAGTGAAGGTTGAGTGACCAGCAGCCATTGTCGTTACAGCGTGAAAGGTCCAAGAGGACCTGGACTGTCTTCACCGGCTGCGTCCGGTGGGGAACGAGCACACGCGCTCCGTATCGGAATCTTCTTCCTTTTGAAGGCTGAATAATACTCCATTACATGCACACACCACATTGTGTTTGTCCATTCACCTGTCCCTGAACACCTGGGTTGCTCCCACCTTCTGGCTGTCGTGAATAATGGTGCTGTGAACGTGGGTGTACGCATCCATGTTTGAGTCCCTGCTTTCAACTCCTTTCAGGTCTACCCAGAAGTGGAACTGCCGGATCCTGTGATAATTCTACTTTTAGTTCTTAGTAATCAAAAATTTAAAAATAAGAGGTGGAAGCATAAAAATCAAAGTAATATATAAAACCCTTAAATCATAAATTTGAAAATACTAATAGGAGCTTTTTTCTTAAAAAAAAAAAAAAAAAAAAAAAAAAAAAA
>NW_023270469.1:18978248-19000814 GCF_011800145.1 Mirounga leonina | reverse complement strand
TGCTCTCTCTCAAATAAATAAATAAAATCTTTCTTAAAAAAAAATAGCTATATCCACTGAAAAGGCCTAGAAATACAAAGTCAGTAATAATAAGCACCCCTAGTGCCCAGATTGAGGTCTCTAGGTATTATTTTACACTATCAGGAATAAGAACTTCTAAGAGAAATGATTGATTTCAGGTCTGGGGCAGGACATACACAAGACTAGCCTACGGGAAAGCAAGTACACTGTCGAAGACTACTGAGGTTTTGTCAGAAGGTCACGGGAGTCAACCTGAAGGGGCTCCCAATGGCCAACAAGACAACACAAATAGATACGTTTATATATAATATATATTTATATGCATATTTATGTTATATATTATATTATACATACTATATATAAATGTATACATTTGAGTACATTGTATACATTTGAGTAACATTCGATCTAAAAACTATCATTTTCCAGTGAAAGGAATCAGGGCTCCTTAGAGAATTCCAGGGCCGAGGTAGAAGGATCTAAGATGAGCCTGGAACTCTTGTGTCTGAGAATGAAGGGAACATGTCTGAAGGACGTTGGAGACGGTTCAAAGGGGCTCCCATTGGCCAAATCTGGGACAATCTGAGCATCAAAATAGATAATAATCGTTAAATATTAAAGTCCTTGAATAAAATATGAACCCATGAACCCATACTGACATAAATAAACAGGGAAGAAAAGTAAACTCTTCCTTACAGTTGAAAATCCAGCTAATAATACAAAAGGAATGATAGATCCATACAATGGCCATTTGGCAACCATCATAACAACACCTGAGTCAAGCAAGAATCAATGGATTTTAAAACTAATGAGTGAAAGTTTGAGGAGTTACAGGATATTTACATACTCTAAAAGTATCTCCCCACAAAAATACTTACTTAAATTATACAGGAAAAAAAGAGTAACTTGAGAGTGGAGAAGCCTGGCTGGTATCACTTTAACCAAGTTAAGATCACCAGTAAGGGAACAAATATCTACGTCATCTGCCTCTGACAGGAGGCACTGAAAAGAATGCATCATTATTTCTGCGGTATTCCTGGCAATACCACAAAATAACCAGAATCTAAACAGGAGAAAACGTCAGACAAACCCAAATTGAGGGACGTGCTACAAAATAACTGGCCTGTATTCCTCCAAAATGTCAATGTCACGAAACACAAAGGCTGAGGAACTATTCCAGACTCAAGGAGATTAAAGAGAAATGACAACTGAATGCAACATATGATCCAGGATGTTCTTGTACTATGTATATAACAGTTTTGAGAAAACCAGAGAAACATGAATAAAGCTACAGTTCAGCTTTAGTATTGTATCAGTGTTAATTTCCTGACTTTGATCACTGTACTGTGGTTTTGTAACAACATGGTCTTGTCTTTAAGGACACTGAAGTATTTAAGGATAAACAGGCGTCAAGTCTGCACTACAGAAGACTTAAAAGACTCAAAAGACTTAAAATGCTATATAAATATACACATACCCATGAGTCTATACACACAAAGAGAAAGGATAAAGCAAATGTGGTAAAAAGTTAACATTTGGAGAATCCAGGAGAAAGTATGTATTCCTCTGTACTACTCTTGCAACCTTTGTGTAAGTCTGAAATTATTTCAAATTCAAAAGTCTTTTTAAATGACCACAAAATATTGAAATATATTAAATACATAAAAGCCATGAGTTTTTAATGGACATTTCAAGGGGAAAACCCCTCTGTTCACCTTTGGGGGTTGCTAAAGCATCAGCTTGTTATTAGGAAAGCTGATAAAGGACAAGAACCAAGCAGGTACCTTGCTTGCCTTTCCCATACAAACTGTATTTCAGGGCAATCAAATGGATGGTGAGGAAAAGTTCCGTACAGAATTCCAGCTAGTAAATGCAGAAGGAATGACAGATTAGAAAATCACCATTTGGTAATGGACCTGGGTCAGAGTTTCTCAACCCACCTGAAAGCCAGACATTAACTTGGTAGGATTCAATCCAAAAATATTCTTTTTTTGCCTGCCAACTTATCAAAACCATCCTCCTAACTCCCATTTGTGTCACCCTCCACTAAAGCTTTCTCTGACTCTTGGGGCACCTGGCGGGCTCAGTCGGTGAAGCGTGAGACTATTCATCTTGAGGTTGTGGGTTTGAGTCC
The DNA here is from genome assembly GCF_011800145.1 of Mirounga leonina. Classification (NCBI taxonomy): domain Eukaryota; kingdom Metazoa; phylum Chordata; class Mammalia; order Carnivora; family Phocidae; genus Mirounga; species Mirounga leonina. The sequence continues at coordinate 18,998,659 of NW_023270469.1, read as the reverse complement.
CACAATAGGTGTAGAAATTACTTAAAAACAAAAAAAATTTAAAAAGCTTTCTCTGGCTCTTCAGCCCAATTACTCTTAGCTCACTCAGATGACCTGTAGCTCTTGTTCTAACCACTGGTTCACATACTCGGTTCACATGGGGATCTTTTCAAAATTCTGATACCAACACTGTCCTCCAGAACAAAGTCTCCCAACTCAGCACTACTGACAATTTGGACCGGATAATCCTTTGTTCAAGGGGCTGTCCTGTGCATCGTGTGATGTTTAGCAGCATCCGTGGCCTCAACCCGACCCCCGCGGCAGCAACCAAAAATGTCTCCAGATAGTGTCAGATGTTTCCTGAGGGGGACAATCTCCCACCTCCAATCAGAACCACTGATCAGGTTATGATCACCACTGGCTGTTAGGCTATTAAGTAAAAGGCCGATGAGGAATTTTGAATAGATGGATCAGGCTCAAAACACTCGTACCCACCAATCCATCCTAGTGTCACTAAAAGTGAGACAATCAGACACTTTTACCTTCTGATGTTGATGCAACAGGATGGACACTGCGGCACCAATAAAGCTTTCTTACCGTCCCCCAAAACCAAGCCTCCAGAGTGAACGAGTTGACAGGAACTGGAAGAGTCAGGGAAGCATGTGAAATTTACACTGAGGAGGCCATCAGCCAAATTCAAAATGTGGGCAATGCTACACAACAAATTACCTCTTCTCATCAACAAACAGCATAAAAGGAAGGGAGGGGGCTGATGCAGATTAAGAGAGACTAAGAAACATTTGAGCATAGGCAATGTGCGGATTGTGTTTAGATTTTTTTTTTAAGATTTTATTTATTTATTTATTTATTTTGAGAGAGAGAGAGAGAAAAAAAAAAAAAAAACGAGCAGGAGGAGGGGCAGTGGGAGAGGAAGAAGCAGGCTCTCTGCTGAGCAGGGAGCCCAACGTGGGGCTCGATCCCAGGACCCTGGGGATCATGACCTGAGCCAAAGGCAGCTGCTTAGCCAGCTGAGCCACCCAGGTGCCCTCTTGTTTAGATCCTAATTCAAACAAACCAAAAAGGCACTTTTGGAATTCCTGGAGAAAAAGAAATACATAGTGGATATTAAAGGATATGAAGGAACCATTAATTATTTAGACGTGATAATACTGTGGATGTGTCATTTAGGGAAAAAGGTCCTTAACTGTTAGAAATGCATGCTAAGTATTTACAATTGAAATGCTACGGTATCTAAGGCAAGTTTTAAAATAGGACAGCCAGAAAAGAGGGCGGGGGGCGGGGAGTTGGTAAAAGAAGAACATAAAATGTTAGTAACTGTTGAAGATGGGTGAAGGGGATAAGGGGATACAGGTTAATTTTATATGTCAAGTTGAGTGGGCCACAGGGTGCCCAAGTGCTTAAACACTCTTCCTGGGTATGCCTGTGAGGGTGTTTCCAGGTGAGATTAGCATTTGAATCTAAAGTAAACTCGGTAAAGTAGATGGCCCTCCCCAACGTGGCTGAACACCATCCAGTCCACTGAGGGCTTGAATAGAACAAAAGGGAGAGAAAGGAAGAATTCGCCCCTTTCTTCCTGCCTCACTGCTTGCGTCCCATCTTTCCCTGCCCTTGGGCTGGAGTTTACATCATCAGCTCTGGGCTGACAGGACTCTGAATTACACCACTGGCTTTCCTGGATCTCCAGCTTGCAGACAGCAGATCATGGGACTTCTCAGCCTGCACAACCACGTGAGCCCATTTCTCACAATAAATCTTCTTTTATATCCTACTAGTTCTGTTTCTCTAGAGACCGCTAATTAATGCAACTAGTAAATGTTTGTAAGTTTCCATAATAAAAACCTTAATTTAAAAAGAATGTCAAGGGCGCCTGGGTGACTCAGTTGGTTAAATGTCTGCCTTTGGCTCAGGTCATGACCCTGGGGTCCTGGGACTGAGTCCTGTATCAGGCTCCCTGCTCAGTAGGGAGTCTGCTTCTCCCTCTGCCTCTCCCCCTGCTCATGATCTCTCTCCTTCTCTCCTTCTCTCATGCTTTCTCTCAAATAAATACAATCTTAAAAAAAAAAAAATGTTGAAGGACTTACAGCCAGAATATACAAAGAACTCTCCAATCTTTAGAGAAAGAAAACAATCCAATTAAAAAGTGGGTAGAAGAGGGGTGCCTGGGTGGCTCAGTCGGGTGTCTGCCTTCGGCTCAGGTCATGATCCCGGTGTCCTGGGATTGAGCCCCACGTCGGGCTCCCTGCTCAGTGAGGAGTCTACTTTTCCCTCTCCCTCTGCCCCTTCCCCCAGCTTGTGCTCTCTCTCTCTCTCTCTCTCTCACTGCCTCTCTCGCTTGCACTCAAATAAATAAAATCTTTTTTTAAAAAAGATTTTTGTATTTATTTATTTGACAGAGAGAGACACAGCGAGAGAGGGAACACAAGCAGGGGGAGAGGGAGAGGGAGAAGCAGGATTCCCGCCGAGCAGGGAGCCCGATGCGGGGCTCCATCCCAGGACCCTGGGATCATGACCTGAGCCCAAGGCAGACGCTTAATGACTGAGCCACCCAGGTGCCCAATAAATAAAATCTAAAAAAAAAAGGGTAGAAGACACTTCATGAAAGAAGATACACACACAGATGGCAAAGAGACACATGAAAAGACCCTTAACATCATTAGTCACTAGAGAAATACATATTAAGCTCACAATGACATACCACTCCACACTCACCAGAATGGCTACAATTTAGCAAATAACAGACAATTCCCAGAGATGGCAAGAATGCAAAGCCACCAGAACTCTCATACATTGCTGGTGAGAGGGCAGATGGCATGAAGCCACTCTGCAAATGGTTTGGCAGTTTCTTATAAAGCCAAACATAACACTTAATGCCATATGACCCAGTGATCCCACTCCTAGGTGTTTGCCCTAGAGAAATGAAAATTATGATCACACAAATACCTATACATAATGTTTACTACAGCTCTATTTATAATCACCAAAAACCGGAAACAATCTAAGTGGCCTTCAATGAATGGATAAGCAAATAGTGGTATGCCCATATAAATGGAACACTAGGTACAAGCAAAAAAAGAAAAAAAAAGATCAAACTACTGAACACACAGCAACATGGAAGAATATTTCAAATGCATCATGCTAAGTGAAAAAAGCCAGACTCAAAGCCTACAACATTGTATGATTCTACTTATGTGACATCCTGGAAAAGGCTAAACTACAGGGATAGAAGCAAGATATACTGGTGGCCAAGGGTTGGATGGAAGGAGAGGGAATGATTAACAAGAACATGGCAGTACGAAACAATTGTGAGGGCTGATGAAACTATTCTGAACTTTGACTGTAGGGGTGGACAAATGACTACTTAGTTGCCAAAACTCACAGATCAGTACACTTTAAAAAGTGAAATTTATTGTATTCAAATTAAAAATAATGAAAAACACACTGTGTCAACTTAAAAATTTTTTAAATAAAAATGAAAAACAGAAAAGAAAGTGCTGGCAAGTCTATTGATAAAGAGAAGCGTGCTATCATCATGTTATAAAGCAATCTGCATACAGTGTGTATAAGTTTGTATACACACCCATCCGTACACACACAGACTCAAGTGTTATGCACAGTGTGAACAGTACTCATCTCTGATTGGTAAGATTCCAGGAAATTTGTTTTTTTCTTTTAAGGTACCGGTATTTTCTGATTTTTTTCCTAAAAGTAAATTAGTAGTATTTTTATGATTTCTTTAAAAAGTAATCTAAGATAAACACAAGCTCCTCCGGGAAGCTTTTCCTGATCTCTCCACAATCAGCCTTTCTCCCTCCAGGCTTCCCTTCGACGTCCTCCAAGCAGGCTGCCTTTAGTCTCATTTTCTCCGTAGCCCTTAGCCTCTCCTGCTGACTAAGCTCAAGGAGGAAATGCCTCCAACGTACCTTGCTCCTGTATTCACTTGTTTACTGCATGGTGGTACCTGGCTCAGGAATCATGTCTCTCTGGTTCCCTGCTCTATCCCCCTGAACAGGCATTCAGTAAACAGCTGGTTAATGACTGACCAGCCCACGAGAAATGAACAGGCATCTAATAAATGACCATTAAACCATACCCACAGGTAACTGGACACTATCCAAAGGGTGATAATTAATGTTTCCTGTCAGCCTAGAACATAGGTTCAGGTGAAAGGCTTTTGGGATGACCCTTGCCCATGTAAGTTTCTAGAAATTATTTGGTAGAAAACACGCAAGGCTGGCTTATAACTTGCCATATTTGTGGGTACGAGACTCAGGATTGTTAATTCGTAAAGTAATAAGCTTCAAAATTACCCCAACAGGATAGAGGGCCAGGCTAATGCCATCTGGCATACACTTAAGGGTCAAAGATTCAGCTACAGGAATAAGGAAGAGAGCGGACGTGATAACAGCAGTCAAGTGAAAACAGAATTTAGGTGATTTTAGGTGACATCAGTCACACTGAAGCTAAATGTCAGTAAAGGATGAAGTAAAAGACCTTAATTTTGATGGCAGGGTTGAACTGAGTGGTCACAAATCTTTTCTCATCTTGGACGTTCCATTTTCACATCTATAGGATGAAGTCTGTTTGTTAGTTTGAAAAGATAATAAGACCAAACTCATTTAAATGTATATTCTTGTGGGGCGCCTAGGTGGCTCAGTCGGTTAAGCATCCAACTCTTGATCTCAGCTCAGGTCTTGATCTCACAGTCATGAGTTCAAGTCCCACACTAGGCTCTACACTGGGTGTGGAGCTTACTTTATTTATTTTTTTTAAGATTTTATTTATTTATTTGAGAGAGAGTGTGCACACATGAGCAGGGGGGAGGGACAGAAGGAGAGGGAGAAGTAGGCTCCCCGCTAAGCAGGGAGCCCAATGTGGGGCTCAATCCCAGGACCCTGAGATCATGACCTGAGCCGAAAGCAGATGCTTAACCAACTGAGCCACTAGGTGCCCCTGGAGCTTACTTAAAAAAAAAAAAAAAAAAAAGTTTATTTTTGTGATTTCCCGCACATGCCAGGAAGATCCAGAGCAATATTTTAAACATTTCCTTACTCCTAAAACAAAAATAAATAAAAAAATAAGAACACCACAGCATTAGGATTTCTCTCTAGCCTCAGCAGGCCAAGGTCCCTGCAGCCTGCAAGCTAAAGGCCTATTTGCTATAGAAAATAAATATAGGGCACCTGGGTGGCTCAGTCGGTTAAGTGTCCAACTTTTGGTTTTGGCTCAGGTCACAATTTCAAGGTCATGAGACTGAGTCGCATGACCTTGAGATACCCTCTCCCTCTGCTCCTCACCCCCACTCACATGCCCTCTCCCTCACTAAAATAAATAAATCCTATTAAAAAAAGGAAAGGCAAAACAAATTAAAAAGCTTCCAAATATCACGATTTGGGAATTCCAGTGCCAGTTAATGGATTAAGTACAGTGCACCCTGTCTCCCTCACTGAATGTGGCTAGAAAATCTGGAACAATGCATGGAGCAGCTACTTCAGGACACTGACAACTAAACAGCAGTAGGCAGATGAGGGAAGTCGACGAGAATTCACAGTTCACTGAACCAGCAGCCAGCTTCCTATTTTTTCCTCTCAGGATTGCTCAACTTGGACGCAAGGCAACCCCAAACTCAGAAACGGGAACCAGGTATGGACAGAGAGAGTCTGCCTAGAGAAGTGGTCGAGGAGATTCTTAACACTATGAATATTGGGGGGGAATCCTGTTTTTAATTTTCCTTAAAAAACTTGTTTTCCTTCACTCTCCTATTCCAGACCCCAGGCCATCCTCCAGTGGCAGAAGCGGCTGCAGCAGCAGGACCCCGCAGACGCCTTCAACCCTGAGGAAGGGGATCTTCCCCACCGATCGGAGGAAGCAGAGTTCCAAGGGGAGGGAGTCCCACTTCTTTTTCCTGTCCCAGTCCTTCCACTGCTTGCTGCTGGGCAAGGGCACAGCTATGAGAAGAGGAGAAGAGCAGCTCACGTGCCTGCTTCCTGGACACAGGCCTGAGAAGGGGGGGAGGGGGGCTCCGGGGAACTGGAACGTTCGAAGCAGGTAGCAGAAAGGGAAAGTGATCCATCAGTCACTGGTAAACCTGGGGGCTCACCCCAAACTGGACATGTGTAGACCTGACCTTAACCAGCACAGTAAAGACTCTGAGAACTGAACCATGGGACAGGTCACCACACAGGTCTCAGACTGACCCCTGAGTAGCACACACGAGGGGATGATCCAAATAGCACCACAAAGGCTCTGAATTGCCATTGAATCCTCAACCCCACAGACAGCTGGCTTTTGCCACCTGAATCCAAGCAGGCTGACTGCCTTCTAAAGCAAACAAAACAAAGATCAACATTCTTCACAGGATTTAAACAAGACCAGAGTCTCAAAACATAATAATCAAATGTCCATGATATAATCCAAAATTACTTGGCATACAAAGAACCAGGAAAATCTCAAATCACACAGAAAAAGAAAATCAACAGATGTCATTGCTGAAATGACACAGTGCTGGAATTATCAGGTTACAAAGCAGCTGCAGTAAAAATAATCCAAGGGAAAAGGATGGATGACTACTCTTGAAAGAAATAGATCCAAAGTCTCAGCAAAGAAAATGAGGTATTTATATATATTCTTTAGAACCGAGGGGCGGCTGGGTGGCTCAGTCCGTTAAGCAACCAACTCTTGGCTTCAGCTCAGGTTGTGATCTCAGGGGTCATGAGATCCAGCATGTGCCGGGCTCCACACTCAGCAGGGAGTTGGCTTGAAGATTCTCTCCCTCTGCCCCTCCCCTCCACTCACGCTTGCATGCACATGCTCTCTAATAAATAAATCTTTTTTTTTTTTAAAGATTTTTATTTATTTATTTGACAGAGAGAGAGACAGCGAGAGAGGGAACATAAGCAGGGGGAGTGGGAGAGGGAGAAGCAGGCTTCCTGCCGAGCAGGGAGCCCAACGTGGGGCTTAACGACTGAGCCACCCAGGCACCCCTCTAATAAATAAATCTCAAAAAAAAAAAAAGCAGCAGCAGCAAGTGGAAATTTTAAAACTATAAAACACAATATCCTAAATAGAAAACTCAATGGATGGGCTAAAAAGCAGAATGGAGCTGATCAAGTAAAAGAACCTCAAGATAAATCAATAGAAATCACCAAATCTGAACAATAAAGAGAAAAAAATGCAGAGAACCTCAGGGACCTATGGGATAACACCAAAAGGTCTACTTATTTCTGTCACTGGTGTCCCAAAAGCAGAGGAGAAAAAACGTGAAATAGAAACGAGCATTTAGAGAAATAATGGCAGAGAACTCCCCATATTTGACAAAAGACATAAATTTAAAGACTCAAGAAGCTCAGCAAATCCCAAACAAAAAATTAAAGAAGTCTGTGCCTGGATGCATCATAATCAAACTGCTGAAAACTAAGAAAAAAAAGTCCTAAAAGCAGCCAGAGAAAAAAAGATGCATTCTACATAGGGAAACAATGATTTGAATAATGCAGATTTATCATCAGAAACCATGGAGGCCAGAAAGAAAAGGAATAGCATTTTTAAAGTACTGAGAAACAAACTGACAACCCAGAACTCTATATCCAGCAAAACTATCCTTCAGGTTTAAAAGTGAAATAAAGGGCACCTGGGTGGCTCAGTTGGTTAAGCAACTGCCTTCGGCTCAGGTCATGATCCCGGAATCCTGGAATCGAGTCCCGCATCGGGCTCCCTGCTCAGCGGGGAGCCTGCTTCTCCCTCTGACCCTCTCCCCTCTCATGCTGTTTCTCTGTCTCTCTCTCTTTCTCTCAAATAAATAAATAAATAAATAAATAAAATCTTTAAAAGTGAAATAAAGACATGCTTAGAAAAAAGAATTAAGAGAATTCATAGCCAGCAGACCTGCTCTAAATGAAATGCTAAAATTTCAATTCTTCAGACAGAACGGATCCCAGAAGAAAACCTGGAATGTCAGGAATGAAAGCAGAGCAACAGAAATGGTAAAAATCTGGGTAAATATAATGGACAATTTTCTCCTCTCAAGTTCTTTAAAATATGTATGATGGTTGAGAGCAAAATTTCTAACATTGTTTAATGGGGTTTCAGTGTATATGACAACTAAAATGAGGGAAAGGGTAAAGAGGTAAATGAACCTATGTGATGGTAAGGTTTCCGTACTTTACCTGAAGTAGTAAAATAGTAATTATAATTAGACTGTAAAATGCTATAAAATAATTCTTAGAGCAAATGCTTTACAAAACCGAAAGACATATACGGTCAAAACTCAGCAGACCAATTACAATGGGATACTAGCAAATATCCAAATAATCCAAAAGAAGAGAGGAAAGGGAAAACCAAGGAACAGAGCACAAAGAGAACACACAGAAAAAAAAAAAAATCATAAAATGGTAGGCCTAAATCAAAACCTATTAATAATAACATTAAATGTAAACAGTCTCAACACATATCAATTAAAGATGGACATTGTCAGAATGGATTAAAAAATAGGATCCAACTATACGCCGTCTTTAAGAAACTCACTTCAACTATAATGATATAAGCAGGTTAGAAGGAAAATGATGGAAAAACATATACCATACAAACACCAATAAGAGAAAGCTAGAATGGTGTATTAATACCAAAGGACACTGAGAGCACAGAAAATTGCCACGGATAAAAAGGGATATTAGATAAAAAATAAAAGCTTCAATTCACTAAAAAGGTATAACAATCCTAAATACATATACAATAATAGAGCCTCAATTTACATGAAGCAAGGGGCGCCTGGGTGGCTCAGTCGTTAAGCGTCTGCCTTCGGCTCAGGTCATGATCCCAGGGTACTGGGATCGAGTCCCACATCGGGCTCCCTGCTCAGCGAGAAGCCTGCTTCTCCCTCTCCCACTCCCCCTGCTTGTGTTCCTGTTCTCGCTGTCTCTCTCTGTCATATAAATAAAATCTTTAAAAAAAAAAAAAAAGAAAAAAATATACATGAAGCAAAAACTGATCCAAATGAGAGAAGAAATGAACAAATACAGTTGAAGTCTTCAACATTCCTCTCTCTGAAACTGACAGAACTAGCAGACAAAAAAATCAGCAAGAATATAGAAAAATGATGGATCAAAGACTGAAACCTAAAACCTAAAACAATAAAACTCTTAGAAGAAAGCATAGGGGAAAAGCTTCATGACAATGGACTTAGTAATGATTTCTGGGATATAACAACAAAAGCACAGGAAACAAAAGTAAAAACAGTTAAATTTAACTACATCAAAATTTAAAACTTCTGTACATCAGAGGACACAATTTACAGAGTAAAAAGACAACCTAGAGAATGGGAGCAAATATTCACAAATTATATCTCTGATAAGGGGTTAATATCCAGAATATATAAAGAACCCCCACAACTCAACAACAATAACAAACAACCAGATTAAAAAATGGGCAAAGGACTTAAATAGACATATTTCTCCAAAGATGCACAAATGGCCACCAAGCACATGAAAAGATGCTCTCACTAATCATTAAGGAAATGCAAATCAAAATCACAGTGAGGTATGACCTCCTACCCATCAGGATGGCTACTATCAAACAAAACAAAAAACAAAATAACAAGTTTTGGGGCGCCTGGGTGGCTCAGTTGTTAAGCGTCTGCCTTCGGCTCAGGTCATGGTCCCGGCATCCTGGGATCGAGCCCCGCATCGGGCTCCCGGCTCAGCGGGAAGCCTGCTTCTCCCTCTCCCTCTGCCTGCCGCTCTGCCTACTTGTGTCCAATCTCTCTGTCAAATGAATAAATAAAATCTTTAAAAAAAAATCGCAAAAAGTATGTTCTCTGACCATAACAGAACTAAACTAGAAATTAATAATGCAACAAAAATTGGAAAAATCTCCACCAAACACTTGGTAATTACACAACATATTCTTGAATAATTGATGTGTCAAAGAGGAAGTCTCAGGAGAAATTAGAAAATATTTTGAACTGAATGAAAATGAAAGTACAACTTATCAAAAACTTGTGAGATGTAGCTAAACCAGTGCTCAGAGGAAAGCATGTAACACTGGATGCTTATCATAGGAAAGAACAGAGACCTCAAATCAACAATCTAAATTTCCACCTTAAGATTCCTTATTTTTGGGCTCCTGGGTGGCTCAGTTGGTTAAGCGACTGCCTTCGGCTCAGGTCATGATCCTGGAGTCCCTGGATCGAGTCCCGCATCGGGCTCCCTGCTCGGCAGGGAGTCTGCTTCTCCCTCTGACCCTAACCCCTCTCATGTGCTCTCTCTCATTCTCTCTCTCTCAAATAAATAAATAAAATCCTAAAAAAAAAAAAAATTCCTTTTTTTTTTTTTTTTAAGTAGGCTCCATGCCCAGCGTGGACCCCACTGTGGGGCTTGAACTCAGGACCATGAGCTCAAGACCTGAGCCAAGATCAAAAGTCAGATGCTCAACTGACTGAGGCACCCAGGCGCCCCTTAAGAAACTTTTCTTAGAGCAAAGTAATACTAAAGTGAGTAGGAGAAAGGAAATAATAAAGAGCTAAAGATCAATAAAATTGAAAAATAGGGAAATATCACTGAAACAAACAAAAAAAACTGGTATAGTTCATTAGCCAGATGGATACGGGGCAGGGGGAGGGAAGAAAAAAATTTACCAATTACCATGAATAAAGAAGAAGATATACCTATGGACCCCCACAAACATTAAATGAATAATATAGAAATACTACAAACACATCAATACACATGAATTTGAAAGTGATAGGGACCAATTTCAGGAAAGCCACAAACTACCAAAACTCACCCAGTAAGTAAAAGAGAACTTAAATAGTCTACTATCTATCAAATAAATTGGATTAGCTTAAAAAATCTTCTAAAAAATAAAATTCCAGGCCCAGATGGTTTCACTGACAAATTCTACCAAACGTTAAATACAGAATACGAACTCTACAAAAATCTCTTCCAGCAAATAGAAGAGGAAGGAATACTTCCCATCTCATTTTATAAGGCCAGCATTACCTTGATAACAACCAAAGACAGTTCAAGGAAAGACAACTACACTTATATTCCTCATGAACACAGACACAAAAATCCTTAGCAAAATACTAGGAAATCAAATCCAGCAACTTGTAAAAAGAATAGTACATCACAACCGACTGTGATTTAATCCAAGAATAAAAGACTGGTTCAATTTTCAAAAATCAACAGATGTAATCCATCATATTAACAGCTTAAATAACAAAAAACACATGATTATGTCAATGGCTGCAGAAAAAACATTTCACAGAATTCAACATTCATTCATGATAAATGCTGCCAGCAAATCAGGAAGAGAAGGGAAAACTTCCTCAACCCAAAAAAAGAGCATCTACCCAAAATCTACAGTTAACATACTTAGTGGTGAAAATGAATGCTTTCTCCCTGAGGGGACCAAAGCAACAATCTCTACTCTCACCACTGATACTCAACACTGTACTGGAAGTGCTAGCCAGTGCAAGAAAAATAAATAGAAGGCATACAGACTGGAAAGAAAGAACAACTGTCCCTATTTGCAGATGGCATGATTGTCTATGCAGACAATCCCATGGGAATCTCTAAAGACGCTCCTACAACCAAGTGAACTAGCACAGTGCAAGATCCAAGGTCAACACACAAAAATCAATCATATTTCTATATCCTAGCCATATACCACCAGAAACCAAAATTAAAACAACAACAACAACGATCTGTATCAGTTACAAGAGTGCAAAGACTGAAGCACTTACATACGAATCTAACAAAATATGTACAGAATCCACATACTGCAAACTACAGAACACTGAAGAAAGAAATCAAAGATGACCTAAATAAGTGGACAGATATACTGCATTCATGGACTGGAAGATTCAAAGTAGTTACAATGTCAATTCTGCACAAATTCATCTGTAGGTTTAACACAATTCCAAGATCCCAGCAAGACTGTTTAATAGATAGGGTGCCTGGGTGGCTCAGTTGGTTAAGCGACTGCCTTCGGCTCAGGTCATGGTCCTGGAGTATCGGGATCGAGTCCCGCATCGGGCTCCCTGCTCAGCAGGGAGTCTGCTTCTCCCTCTGACCCTCCCCCCTCTCATGTACTCGCTCTCTCATTCTCTCTCTCTCAAATAAATAAATAAAATCTTTAAAAAAAAAAAAGATTGTTTAATAGAAACAAGTTGATTATAAAATTTATATGGAAGTAAAATAGTCAAAAGAATTTTGAAAAAGAACTAAGGTAGAGGGCGCCTGGGTGGCTCAGTTGTTGGGCAACTGCCTTCGGCTCAGGTCATGGTCCCAGGGTCCTGGGATCGAGTCCCACATCGGGCTCTCTGCTCTGCGGGAAGCCTGCTTCTCCCTCTCCCACCCGCCTCCTCTTGTGTTCCCTCTCTCACTGCATCTCCCTCTGTCAAATAAATAAATAAAATCTTTAAAAAAAAAAAGAACTAAGGTAGAGGATCCACATTACCTGATTTAAGAATTACTATACAGGCGCCTGGGTGGCTCAGTCAGTTAAGCGTCTGCCTTCAGCTCAGGTCATGATCCTGGGGTCCCTGGGATGGAGTCCCAGCATGGCATCACATCAGGCTCCCTGCTCAGCAGGGAATCTGCTTCTCCCTCTCCCTATGCCCCTCCCCCCAACCTGAGCTCACTCTCTCTAGTGCTCTTGCTTTCTCTCTCAAATAAAATCTTAAAAAAAAAAAAAATTACTATAAAGCTACAGTAATCAAGACAGCATAATATTGATAAAAGGACGCACACACAGATCAATGGAACTGAACCGAGAGCCCAGAAACAGACACACACAAATACGGCCAATTGATTTTTGACAAAGGTGGAAAGGCAATTCAAGGAGAAAGAAGAGCCCTTTCAACAAACAGTACTGGAACAGCTTTATATCAATAGGCATATATATGAACATCAACCTACATTTTTCACCTTGCATAAAAACTAACTCAATAGGGATTATAGATCTAAACGTAAAATATGAAACTGTATTTCTTAGAAGAAAACATGGGAAAAAATCTTCATGACCTAAGATTAATTCTTAGATATGACACCTGAAGCACAATCCATGAGAAAAAAATTGACAAACCAAATCTCATCAAAACTAAAAACCTGTTCTGCAAAAGGCATTGTTAAGAGAATGAAAAGAAAACAGAATGAGTTAAACTATTTACAAGTCATGTATCTAACAAAGGTCTTCTATCCAAAGTATATAAAGAATTCTCAAAATTCCACAGAAAATAAATTGTCAGGGTGCCTGGGTGGTTCAGTCGGTTAAGCGTCTGCCTTCAGCTCAGGTCATGACCTCAGGGTCCTAGGATCAAGCCCTGCATCGGGGTCCCTCTCCCCCTCCCTCTCCCTCTGCAGTCCCCCCTCAAATAAATAAATGAATAAATAAATCTTTTTTAAAAATCCATTAAAAAAAGAATGAAACAGGGGTGCCTGGATGGCTCAGTCGGTTGAGCGTCTGCCTTCGGCTCAGGTCATGATCCCAGGGTCCTGTGATCGAGCCCCGCATTGGGTTCCCTGCTTGGCGGAGAGCCTGCTTTTCCCTCTCCCTCTGCCCCTCCCTCCTACTCATGTTCTCGCTCTCTCAAATAAATAAAATCTTAAAAAAAGAATGAAACACATCAATTTCCAAAATGGCAACCAAAAAGCAAGGCAAAGTCTACTGGACAGGGACAACCAGAGACAGTGTAAAGCATAATGAAGCATACGCTCAGATGCTAGCTGTTTTTTTGGACAGAGTGTTCAGTGTTCACGTGTTCAATATTCATAGTGTTAATATTCAGATGGAGTATTTTTTGGAGTTATAAATATATCCAAAAGCAAGTTACAGAACTGCATGTATAATACCCCATTTCTACAAGTATGCACATAGGAACAAAGTCTAACACAATGTATACCTGCTAACAGAAATTCTCTGTAGCTGATTGAGAACAGTATACTGGTGATTTTTACTTTTTTTCTTCATTTTCTATATTTGTCTGATCTTTTTAAATTTTATTTATTTTTAGAAGATTTTATGTATTTATTAGAGAGAGAGAGCACAAGCAGGGGAGAGGGACAGAGGGGAAAAGGAGAAGCAGACTCCCCACTGAGCAGGGTGCCAATGCCGGGCTCCCAGGACCCCCAGATCATGACCTGAGCGGAAGGCAGATGCTTAACTCACTGAGCCACCCAGGCATCCCTGATCTTTTTTTTAAACAACAGATACAAACTAACTTTAAAATCAGAAAATAAGTTTTTCCCACTTTGGAAAACAGTATTCAAGTTAAAAATATGGCATCTGTATTACAGATCAATTTATGTATGACTTAAGAGTGAGTGCTTCTTGACGTAAAGGAGCTTTGTAAGCCTCATACCGTACCAGATCCCAAAGACACTTCACCAGATGGGTGGCTGCAGAATAAGGAACAGAAATATAGAAAGCTTCTCCACAGAAGCGGTTACCTTCTCTGGTGTCTCTAAACAAAGAAGGGGGAAGAAATCAGGCCAATGGTAATGGTGTTCAGATGGAAGGAGGCCCGTGAGTGATGGTGAGCAGGCAGAATGGATCCTGACGTGGGACAAAGGCGGGGGAGTGGACCCAGGGGGAGACCAGGAAATTTGGAAGAGGTATGAAGGAAGGGAGAGTTGGAGGAAGGCGTGTGATGGGAGAGTAACAGTAGTTTCACAGGAAAACATCTGTCTGCTCACTGATACCTCAGAGAGTTAACTATTCTGTCCCTCTCCCCTCCCCTAGGAGAAGTGACCCCAGGCTGCTCCTTGCACAGGGGTGTCATGCTCAGGACCCTCAGTGCACGAGAGGGGTGGACATCTGAGCCCGAGGCAGCCAGCCCACAGGCTGGCCAGGCACCTCTAATTTGACCTGGCTGGGAAAGCACCACCCAAATAAAGTCAGTGGCAATCAGGCCAATCCGATGCTCTCTGTAATTCAACTGCAGTCAGCAAGCTAGTGGCAGAGAGAGCAGACAGACCTGGGATGAACATTTGCAATAGCCTATCAGAGTCGGGGTCCCTGGCTGGCTCAGTTGCTGGAGCATGAGACTCTTGATCTCAGGGTCATGAGCTCAAGTCATGGTGGGTGTGGAGTTTACTTAAAAATAAATACAATAAGGGCGCCTGGGTGGCTCAGTTGGTTAAGCGACTGCCTTCGGCTCAGGTCATGATCCTGGAGTCCCTGGATCGAGTCCCACATCGGGCTCCCTGCTCGGCGGGGAGTCTGCTTCTCCCTCTGACCCTCCCCCCTCTCATGTGCTCTCTCTCATTCTCTCTCTCTCAAATAAATAAATAAAATCTTTAAAAAAATAATAATAAACAAATACATACATACATACATACATACAATAAAGTCAGAATATCAATATATCTCTATCAGAAAACAACACGACTGCAACTTTCCTAAGCATTCTTTCATGATTCTTCGGACCTTTAAGAGCTGCTTATTGGGTTATGCTATCATTTACAGAAAATACCTAAGTGTACACCCTGCAGAGTCTGAATGTTGTCCTGCTCTTATGTGCAGCCATTTAACAGTGAAACGTGGTTTGTTTCATGGGGCCTCTTAATACGGCATTCCTTACAGCCAAAGATGGTGTTTCCCACTGCAAACGAGTGAGGCGGCAAGGTTTTTAACATACTTTTCCTTGCAGTCTACTTACTTTAAAACAGTATTTTCCTCAGCCAGTTTTCTCTTCTTGGAAGCAACCAAGCAGAGCGTTCACTTTCATTAGGAAAACCACCTTCCTTCACATGGTTTTCACCTTCTTCTCGGGTCCTTGACCAGACTTGCTCCTGGAATTCCTGCGGGTCCTTGGCTATGTGAGACAGATGCTGCCCTCCACAGTGGGGTCGTGGCCCCTGGGCCCCACCAAGTTTTTGCCTCCAAGTTCTCAGGCCAAGTTAGCGCACATAAGCCCCTGCCAGATAAAAGCCCAAGGGACAGATACCTGTCCACAAGCAGCCCAGGCGGCAGCGGATGAAGCACTTGGGGGCCTCAGGTTAGAATGGGGCCAACGTGAATCTGGGCAGAACCCTGTCCTCTTTCAGATGTGATCAGTCCACAGTCCAGTCTATGAAGGGAGGACATGGGCCCTTTGTGGCCCAGGAGCCACGGGATGCCCTTGACTGGGCAGCTGGAAAGAAACGCTGAGTCCCAGATACTCAGCTCAAGTAAAACCCCCAAGATTCGTGAGGCCCTGCCGCTTGGCCCTCCTAGGGTTCCCTCCAAGGCCTGGCTTACCTGTCCTGCAGCAAAGCCCAGAGAACCCATGTGTCTGTTCCTGGCAAATGAGAGCTGACCAACAGCGCAGAGACCGGCTCAGCCTCGGGAGCGGCCCGCCTAGCTGGTCACAGAGGCAGCTCGGCGCACGCACCCCTATGGGAACTCACAGAGGGGAAGTTGTATCCGCTTATCTGCACGCCCATCACACGTCATCAACTGTTTGACAGATGCTCTGAGCGGGACTGAAAGCTTTTAATTTCATCGACATGGGAGCTCTTGTCAAAATGAGTCAGCAAATTACTTTTTTATCTGTCTTCATTCAGTCAAGTGGTATTAAATACATCATCATCCATATACCTCACAGAGGACCACACAAGATGCTGGGAGGCCCGGCACACGCACGTGCTTATTAATTCAAAATAAATCTGTTTAAAATACTCTATCTGGAAAATTAAGTTTCAAGTTTACATTTTTTGCTTTATTTGGTATTATTTAAAAATACACCTTCCTATCTAGCTAGCTTAAAATCACAGCTAAGCCATGTCTCAAGTATGTTTCCCAATTAAATAACGAAAACATAAGCTGCTGTATACGGTACCTTTGTGCCAGTTAGAAACAGATCCCAGTCTGGGTGGGGGCTTGGCTTGGTAAGAGGGCAGCAAATTAAAAATGGCACATGCATACACATACCTGGGGCTGACGAACTGGAAGAGGCAACCCTTCCTCCCAGGGGACACTGCCCAATGCCAGGCATGTGCCGTGACAAGCGCAGCGTGCAGGCTGGGTCTCAGCACCCCCTCACCCTCCCAGTTAGACCTACTGTGCGGCACACAACCTGCCCAACTGTACAAAGTAGCTTTGGACAACGGAGATTTACAGCAGGATGATGACGACTTTCCTTGTTCCTCTAGGACAATAGTATTTGCTGAACCAATCTGGCTAAATCCTGTATCTGGCAGGTCTTAATGATATGGGTGCTAAGTATTAAGAAGTTTACTGTTGCAGTCGGCTAAGTGACCGACTCTTGGTTTCTGCTCAGGTTGTGATTTCATGGTCGTGGGATCGAGCCCCATGTCTGGCTCCGTGCACAGCACAGAGTCCGCTTGGGACGGACTCTCTTTCTCTCTCTCTCTCAACTAAATAAATAAATCTTAAAAAAAGAAAGAAAGAAAGAAAGAAAAGAAGTTCACTGCTGCAAACAGGTAGAATTAAAAAAAAAATTTTTTTTTAACTTTGTTTTCATTTATATTGATCTGGTCTGAGACACAATGATAGATTTTACAGTCCATCAAAAAACAAAAAAACAAAAAAGAGGGGCACATGCACCCCAATGTTTATAGCAACAATGTCCACAATAGCCAAACTATGGAAAGAACCTAGATGTCCATCAACAGATGAATGGATAAAGAAGATGTGGTGTGTATATATATATATATATATATATATATATATATATATATATATACACACACATACACACACACAGTGGAATATTACGCAGCCATCAAAAAATGAAATCTTGCCATTTGCAACTGGAGCAAGAGGGTATTATGCTAAGCAAAATAAGTCAATCAGAGAAACACAATTATCATATGATCACACTAATATGTGGAATTTGAGAAACAAGGCAGAGGATCATTGGGGAAGGGAGGGAAAAATGAAACAAGACGAAACCAGAGAGGGAGACAAACCATAAGAGCCTCTTAATCTCAGGGGAAAAAATGAGGGTTGCTGGAGTGGAGGGGGGTGGAAGGGATGCAGTGGCTGGGTGATAGACATTGGGGACGGTATGTGCGATGGTGAGTGCTGCGAACTGTGGAAGACTGATGAATCACAGACCTGTACCCCTGAAACAAATAATACATTATATATTAAAAAAAAAAAAAAACACAAACAAACAAAAACAAAAAACAAAAAAGAACTGCAGGCCTCCTACAGAATTCTGTGGAACTAGACATAGAGGAGGGGCTCCACAAACTACTGACCCTACTGGGCACCCCCAGGCTTCCCCCAATCTGGCAATTTGTCGTTCTTTGTGGGTTTCACTCACCTAACTAGGTTGGCAGCCCCTGAGGCCCCCAAAGTCCAACCCCAACAGCTGAAGCTTTTCTAAAGCATCTAATGCAGATGAGGCATATGCAGGGTCTTCCCAACTACCTCACCAAAACCACCTTAAGCACCGCAATACCAGTAACGCCCTCATTACCCCTCCACGGTCATCACACATTTCAGGACCTGCAAAGAGCCATCTGGATGCATCCCCTGTGACAAATGGGGGTCTGTGTGCCCAGTTTCAGCTCCAAAACCATACTCTAAAAGAAGATAGACCATGCTGACAAATTATCCTGAGCTCAATTTATTACAGACAAATGAAGGGACAAAAAGGCAACTTTATTTCTACCAACATTTGGGTTTTGTTATAACCCAAACTTTGGGACCCCCAAGTCAACTGGCCGTCCCAGGACGTTCACTTGGGCAGTTTGCCTGGACTGATTAGATACCTGCACTTTCGGCAGGACATCGCAGGCAAAGACCTGATTTGCCCTATATGGTCTTTACTAAATTACTGACCTACAAAGCACCCAAGGATATTTACTACTCATCCTCTACCCCCATAATCACATAAAGGGTAAGAAAGATGATCTGAATTCAGAGAGCTGTTCCACAACTGTCTTCACAGAGCGGAAGCAGCTAAGTCACTGGGAAAGAGGCTCAGGGTCCAGGGCCACCAACAAACTAGGTAGCTATAGGTAAGCCACATTCTAGGGGGTCAGATTCGTTACCCATAAAACAAAGGAGGGACATACATGAATGGTTTCAAGTTTCCTTCTAATATAAAATTCTGATTTTCTGAATCGCAAGGTGTTGTGAGCCATCTTGAACCTCCACTATTGATTTATACGAGGATCTCACCTGGCTACAGACTTCCGTCTATCTCCCCCTCCCCAATTCATATGTTAATTATGGTATCTGCTGATGGTATCTGGGGCGGGAGCCTTTGGGAGGTTATCAGGGTTGGATGAAGCCATAAGGATGGAGCCGGATGAAGTCATAAGGATGGAGCCGTCATGATGAGGTTAATCCCTTATAGGAAGAGGGAGAGAGATCTTGCTCCCTTGCTCTCTCTCCATGCATGCACAAAGAGGCCATGGGAACACACAGCAAGTTGGCTGTCAACTACATGCCAACAGATCTGAGAATGATGCTTACCTTGCAGGTACCCTGACCTTGGCCCAGCCTCCAGAACTGTGAGCAATAAAACTACTATTGTTTAAGCCACCCAATATATGGTATTTTGAATGGCAGATGAAGGCACACCCTCAACACGAATTAGTTGTTTTTCTATGCTTCCTGGATTTGGGGCTGGTTCCAAACTCACTAGTACATCAAACTGAACTTGGATGAATTGTTTTGTTTGTTTTTTTATAATTTTTTTTGAAGATTTTATTTATTTATTTATTAGAGAGCAAGAGAGAGAGAAACAGCATGAGAGGGGAGAGGGTCAGAGGGAGAAGCAGACTCCCCACTGAGCTGGGAGTCCGTCGTGGGAATTAATCCCAGGACTCCGGGATCATGACCTGAGCGGAAGGCAGTCGCTTAACCAACTGAGCCACCCAGGTGCCCTGAACTTGGATGAATTGTTAAGTGCTTACCAAGCAGCCAAGTGTTTGCTACTGTGAACACTAAAGAGGAGAAAACTGGGTCTCTGCCTTGCAGGTGTTTACAGACTTACTACAATTAACTGTAAGTATACCCAAATCTGTTCAGAAAGCCAGAAAATCCAGGGGTGCCTGGCTGGCTCACACAGAGGAGCTTGAGACTCTTGATCTCTGGGTTGTGAGTTCAAGCCCCACACTGGGTGTAGAGATTACTTAAATAAATAAAACTTAAACAAAAAATAAATTTAAAATAAACTTAAAAAAAGAAAGCCAGAGAGGCACCTGGGTGGCACAGTTGGTTAAGCGTCCAACTCTTGGTTTCGGCTCAGGTCATGATTTCAGAGTCATGAGATTAAGCTACACATTGGGCTCTGTGCTCAGCTCACCAAGTCTGCTTGAGATTCTCCCTCTCCCTCTGCTCCTCCTGCTCATGCATGCGTTCTCTCTCTCTCTCAAATAAATAAATAGGAAGGAAGGAAGGAAGGGAGGGAGGAAGGAAGGAAGGAAGGAAGGAAGGAAGGAAGGAAGGAAGGAAGG